>NC_084555.2:16092500-16232500 GCF_033978685.3 Nerophis lumbriciformis | reverse complement strand
ATTGAAAATGTGTGCCGTAATATGAAGCCTAAAATACCACAATGGAGACCCCGGACTGTTGAACAACTTAAGCTGTACATCAAGCAAGAATGGGAAAATATTCCACCTGAAAAGCTTAAAAAATTGGTTTCCTCAGTTCCCAAACGTTTATTGAGTGTTGTTAAAAGGAAAAGCCATGTAACACAGTGGTAAAAACGCCCCTGTGCCAGCTTTTTTGCAATGTGTTGCTGCCATTAAATTGTAAGTTAATGATTATTTGCAAAAAAAACAACTGTTTCTCAGTTCGAACATTGAATATCTTGTCTTTGCAGTCTATTCAATTGAATATAAGTTGAAAAGGATTTGCAAATCATTGTATTCTGTTATTATTTACAATTTACACAACGTGCCAACTTCACTGGCTTTGGGTTTTGTATATATGAAAATATTTTTAAAGGAGATTCAATCAACTGTTCATCCACTCCAAACATTAAATGTCTTAAACACACTTTTATGGCGCTCACAACACATTTGTTTGTCATCATATTCTATAATTAAATTCACATTTTCAAAATGTTATTTTATTAAATCACTGTTTGTTGATTATTTAAAAATTTGAACTGAAAAAGTATTTTGATAATAAAATTTTAATTTTTGTAAGATTTTTTAAAAACTTTAAAAATATTACTTTTAAAAAAAAGAAATTCTAGTTTATTACATTTTCTCTTTAATAATTTATTCTAGTGTGTGCCATTAATTTTAGAACAACTTTGATGTACAGTATATCCATCCATCCGGGATCACAGGGGTGACTGGAGTCTATCCCAGCTGCATTCAGGCGGAAGGCAGGGTACACACCCTGGACAAGTATATATGAAGGGAAAAAAAGTGTGTATGTATTTGCAGAACATAGCCAGTATGTGTTGTATGAGAAATAATACAGAAGTAAGGGTGAAGCCTATATAAACATCATTGGTCTCTATCACAGAGAGTGTTAGGTTTAGTTCCCAAGAGGTTCGGCACCATGGCGACTCTTTCTCACAACACTAATCTTTCTTCCTCGGCCTGTCATCTACAAAACAGACAGATAATATCGACAGAGAGGCGGAGGACAGGGAGTCTCTCAGTGTGGGAAACAACCTTATTGCACATCTCTTGTGTAAATGGGAGGAAGGAAAGTGGGTCGAGTGTTTGCTCCGTTATTGACGACATATTTCCGTGGTCTCCCCTTTCAGCTAACGAGACCGGGGAAACGCCGCTGGACATCGCCTGCAGGCTCAAACACCTCCAGTGTGAGGAGCTGGTGAGCTCGCAGCATTAACTTTCCAATAACAATCACTTCCCTGAAAGAGCGTAAGCTCATTTTGTATTCGTGTGTTTAGTTGAATCAGGCGCTGGCGGGGAAATTCAACGCACACGTTCACGTGGAGTATGAATGGTGCCTGCAGCATGAAGACTTGGATGAGAGTGATGAGGACCTGGATGAAAAGGTGACACACTGGTTTAAAGATTTATTACGTTTGTCAAAACCATTCATCTTGGGAATGACACCAATTATACATCCGAATTGACAAAAGAAAGGCTTCTGCAAAAGATAATACATTTAAAATGATCTAATAGATATCTTTGGAGTTACTTGAAGGAGGCTGTGCACAAGAGATGCCCTTGCAGTCAGAGTTTATTTTAAATAGAACTGTTTCACGATATAAAGTATTTTCATGGGAATTTAAAGTCTTGCCAAGGCGTGTGATCCATTTTGCGTCTCTGTCTTCGTTTATATGCAAAATATTTGCTGATCATCAAAACGCCCCCAATACTGGGAGAAGATGCAAATATAATTATTTAGCACGCGCAATGTGTTTTCTCAACACTCATCGTTTTGCGAGCACTGTTTTGCGTTACTTTTAGCCTGTGTCAGAAGGACATGCAAACTGACAACTCCACACGAGGCTGCAGGATGTGTGCCTGCAGATGATGGACAGATAAGAATCCTCCGTCCTATGTGTGTGTCAACATTTTGGACGGTCAGAAAAAGAAACATTAGACATATTGTCTATTCAGCAACATCATTTTATAATTGTATAGCTGCTACAGGCCTTAAGCGGCTGATTTAAACAAATTGAAATGATGCATAATAGTGTCCTTTGTTGTTTTTTTAACGACGTTAGATTTTTTTACATAGAATATATATTAATAATATATTTCTTATATTAAAAAAAACGTATATTAAGTATGCATTTTTTAGCGTATTGAGTGGAGCAAGTGATGCCTCTCACCAATAAGTGCACCTTCGGCAATAAAAAAACAAAGGTGATTTCAAAGTATATCCACTGCATGACTGCTTCTGAAATGCCCATAAAAAGTGCTCGATGTCTTCTGCTTGTTTCAGAACATAGCCATAACACCGCTGGTCGTAGCATGATGAGAATGAGTTGATGCCTAGTATAGGACACGCAAAATCCTCATTTAAATAGGCAGTCTGCACCACTTTACAATTGCACACGTAACACACCCACTAATAGTACATGCTATTTTATAGATTGTATGCGCTGTTTTGCTCGTGATATTCGGATCTTAGTAAATCAGGCCCTATATATATATAAGTGAAAAAAAACAATGTACCTACAGTACATTTGTTTTTGTCAATCAATATATGCTAAAATATCTGAACAAAACATCCACATTTTAGCTTTGTCTTATTGGTAACAACGAAAATTAGTAGAATATCTGATCTAATCCCCTTAACATATTCAATTTCTTATTATTACTGACTAAAATTATTGTTATCCTGCCAAGTAAAACCTTTGTGAAAGCTTGAGCAATCTTGAAAACTTTCATACCTTGCAAGAAATGTGTACACATGTTCATTATTCCAGGCCACGTGGATATCATCAACCACCATATAACAAACAGGCCGTCGGACATTTTGGTTGTCAGGTCCTATTTGGGCCAGTTCGGTTCTTTTCTTAGATTTTTGTGTAATGTTGTCATTCGAAATCAGATTTCACCTTGATGGAAATGAATGTGGCGCACCGCCACGGTAAATTTATGGCCGCCACACCTTAAAAATAAGGGTTTTTCACGTGAAAACTAATTAAAGTGTTGTCTGTCTATCTGTGTTGGCCCTGCGGTGAGGTGGCAACTTGTCCAGGGTGTACCCCGCCTTCCGCCCGAATGCAGCTGAGATAGGCTCCAGCACAAGCGGTAGAAAATGGATGGATGGATGGATTTAGCCTCCAGAAGAGGTCACACAAAGTCCGACGCTATTTTTAACTTTTATTGCCAATTTCATGATTCCAACCGGCCCAATTCCAACCCTTTTGTCTCCTTGCGTTCCCGTACACACAGCACTTCCTCATTCTCCGCCAATCTGCTTTCAGGCAAGGACGTAGTGTTTGATCAAATCCAAACCACACAAACATAATCACCAGCAGATCGTTACAGTATGAATGGATATGTAGCCTATTATGTGTGCACTATTGACAATTGATTCCTGAAAACTTGGCAGCCAGAAAAATACTTTGATCACTGAAACAGTGCGACCGAAACCGGATGTAAACAAGACACGCGATTGTCTGGAGCGTAGTCAGCACGTCTGCGTTGGGGATGTACTTTAATATATCCCAGATATACCCACGGACAGGGATCTACAAAATGTGCAAATATTAAGAGGACAGTGGCGGGCGGCCTTTAAGGAGTGAAAGTCCAACTGGAGCAGCAGCGCCAAGCAAGTGTGACGTCATGCTTGCTGCAGATCACTTTTTGTCGGGTACTTTGAGGGACAGAAGTAGAGTCTCTAAACATTTATAATAACACCAGATTTGTTGTAAGTCTTTTTTCATTTAAAAAAGTCATTAAAATTCTCCAGACACTTGGAAAAAAATCTCAACAAAGTACATTGTACAATAAGCAGCAACAATTAAAAAAATGTCAAAACAATGTAATATAAAAAGTATATGTTAACACTAATTAATAATAACAGATTTGTTTTTAAATGTATGTACCGTATTTTTCGGAGTATAAGTCGCACCGGAGTATAAGCCGCACCTGCCGAAAATGCATAATAAAGAAGGAAAAAAAACATATATAAGTCGCACCGGAGCCCGGTCAAACTATGAAAAAAACTGCGACTTATAGTCCGAAAAATATGGTATACATTTATTGAACGTTTTCACAGAAAATCACATTATCATAGCAAATTATGCAAATTATGCGATGACGTCATGGTGACCACGGCCCTAACCACAGCGACCGGTATCTTGGCAATCTAGGGGAAATGTGTTTATTTTTATGTATATTTTTTTTACTTTTAGCATTACTGTAAATGTCATATTCTTCTATCTTCCTGTCTCCAGCCCAGTCCTCACCGCAGGGAGGAGCGTCCGGTCAGTTGTTACACACCCAGCACCAACTCCCACCTGCAGGCCCGTGACAACGCCGGTCTGGCCAAGGACAAGCAGCGGTCCTACCTGCCTAATCTGGTCAACAACGAGACCTACGGCACCGTCATCAACAACAACCCGCCTCAACAACCCGGTCTGCCCGCAACCACCGCCGGACCACCGCTGCCCCCGAGAAACATTGGTAATGATGGAAAAAAAAAATGCGTGTCTACTGCAGCGTTCCAATTTAATTTCTTAAAAGTTGGAACGAGATGTGTGCGGTTGTTTGTGTACGAGCTCAGAGCTCGACTGGACAACCGCACCATGACACCGCCATGACAGGCCCTCTATAATAACGTTAGTGGTCGTCTGGAGGGCCGCCAAAGAGCAGAGCACCTTGTCTCCCCTCCATTAACGTCCCTTTCCATTCCACTGACATACAATCAGTATTCAAAGCAGACCCTTACTCCATTCTCTCTCTTCCTTCTTGAACGCTCTCTTCTTCCTCCGTCACAGTCCAACTAACCGGCCTTGGTGGGACGCCTCAACCCTCATCTTCCAACAACTGGAAGCCCGGTTCTTTAGACCTGGTTGGACGTCAGAGATCGTCTTCAGACCCCCCCAACATGCACCCTCCTGCTCCCCCTTTCCGGCTCACCTCGGCAGGAGGTAGGCATGTCACCCACATCCTCCATTTTCACTTGATCTTTACTTAGACTTCTATTAACCACCAATAAATGAACGTGTGTCTGCATTGAATGTATCGCCGGACATAACAAGATGTGCAAAGATGTTAAAAAGAACACATGGTCCATCTCCTGCAGGGAAGAGTGATGGAATGAGCTCACAAAACAAGTCGGGTCAAGGACCTGCAGGATCCAGCAGAGCCAATCAGTCCAAGTCCCCTGCAGGGTGAGAATATTTAATCAAACACAAGCTTATCATCGCCGTAATGTACATTCATTGGCCATCTGCTAAATCTAATGAGGTGAACTAGAATAACCAAAATATTAGGAACAGCTCTCAGCATGGTGCAGTGCAGTTGCACACCACTGAAAACTCCACAGATCAACAAATTGTTAAGTTAGTATTGAAGCTGACCTCAAAGCATAAGCATCATAGTTATTGCTATTACCAGTTACAATTGTAGTTACGGTAAACACAGAATTATGTTATTTACTTACAGTTAAGGTAGCTATAGTAGTTACCCATTGTCAGGATTAGGCACAAAAACAGTGTAACTAAAAATGATCACACTTTATGAGTTGATGTAAAGCTGGTACAAAAGGTATTCATTCATTTGTATTCTGCTCCCGCTAAGCTGGTTCAGTAGAGCTATAACGGGTTGTAAATAAAGGCTCCAGTTGAGTTCCATTTCAGAGTCTACTTTAATGCACTGCAAAACTGAATATACTTTATATAAAGAAAACCTGTCAATTATAACTTTTTCCTAAGATACAAAACCATTTCTCTGTGACGCTCAACATAAATGATGCTAATTTACAGTGTACACGCGCGAGCAGTTAGCACTATCCAATTACCATAATTTTGACTACAACAGGCGAACAACTTTCCGAGGCTCAACAAGATACAGGACTGGTACATTCAACATTTTACTGGCAGTAGACTAACTACTTTCTGACTATGGAAACACCCCTAGGACAAACTTAACATACAGTACATCTGGAAAGTATTTTCAGCGCTTCACTTTTTCCACATTTTGTCATATTACAGCCTTATTCCGAAATGTAATAAATTAACTTTTATCCTCAAAATTCTACAGACAATACCACATAATGACAGTGTGTTTATTTTATTTATTTGTACATTTATTAAAAATAAAGAAATTAAAAATCCCATGTACATAAGTGTTCCAAACCTGTGCTCAATATTTTTTGATGCACTTTTGGCAGCAATTACAGCCTCATGTCTTTTTGAATACAATGTCACAAGCTTGGCACACCTATTTTTGGCCAGTTTCGCCCATTCTTCTTTGCAGCATTTCTTAAGATCTGTCAGATTGGACAGGAAGCGTTGGTTTTCATCCAGGATGTCCCTGTACATTGCTGCATTCACCTATCCCTCTATCCTGACAAAAATATTTGAGCCTGTATTTGCTGCCAAACGTGCATCAACAAAGTATTGCACAAAGGCTGTAAATATCCATGAACATGTGATTTTATTTTTTTATTTTTTTAAATTAATTTGCTAAAATTTAAAAAACAGCTTGTCATATTGTCATTATGGGGTATTGTCTGTAAAGTTTTGAGGACTGAAATGTATTAATTAGTTTTGGAATAAGGCTGTAACATAACAAAATGTGGGAAATGTGAAGCTCTTTCTCTCTGCTCTGTTTTCTTAGAACTGTGAGTTCTGTAGTCTTCCAGAGAGGTCCTTAGAGACGTAATACTTATTATAGAAATGTATATATTATGTGTGTTTGTCTGTTGAGTTGATGATGTTGGATTGTGTGATGCAGATTTCCGTTAATTAGAGCCTTTACAGCTATCTCCAATTACCCACCTAGTTATTAATGAGTAGAGTTGACTGACAAACACTTTGCCCTTGCCCTGATGAAGGGCTTTCAGGTTTAAACGGGTAGGCAGACATTTTTTGTAACATCAGACTAGCCAAGTACTAATAAAGGCGTTTTAATCATTATTCTCTTGAGTGTCTCAGATTTTTTCGTATATGTTTGCCTGTTGTCTTCAAAATCGCCATGATAAAATTGATAATACTAATCGCTCACGTGTGTACAGGATATTCAATGTAGATTAGCGTGCAGTTAGTACATTCGTCACAATACTTTTAAAAAAAATCTTGAATGCCACACAAAATATTTTGCATTTCAAGTAAAAACTAACAATTGTCATGTTTTATATACTGTAATTATGTACTGCAGTTACTTAGCAGGATTTTACTACCAGCATTAAAAAAATGGATGTTGTCATTTGTTACTAGACAATAGTAGTCATGGTTACAGTGGTTACAGTAGCTAATCTTATTAGAGTACACAGGTGGACAAAATGAAGTGTTGAGGTGTAAATGTTAACAAAACGATGTATAACTTGCACATTTTGTCACTCTTGTATCTGGATTCTAGCGCTTCAACACAATTTTTCATGTTTTCCAGCAATGGCAAAGGCTTCACCCGAGGACCCCTAAATCGGACGGAATCGATTGAGCGACCAAGTGAGTCAACAGATAAAGAGCGAGGCTTCGTGTTCGCAGGAAGACATGCAAAACTGTGCAACCAGATAAAAACATTTCTCAATCTGTAGCATTCCTGTTTTCTGCCGTAGAAGCGTGCAAAGTTTGTTGTCTTTGTGATATCGTTTCCTCTTCCTGTTCCAGCTAAGGCAGTGCCAGGATGTCCCCAGAACTCCATAGGTCAGTCTTTTCCTTCAGCACCCAACTCCAGAAAGGCCTACCCAGTAAGTTCAGCCTTGATTGTCTTGCATTATTACAACTTTTTTTTATGTCACTGAAATCTTCCCTCTGTTTTTAGAAGCACAGGCCAAAGCGAGTGAAAGCCATCTACAACTGTGTGGCAGACAACCCCGACGAACTGACCTTCTCTGAGGGCGAGGTCATTGTGGTCGACGGTGAGGAGGACCAAGAGTGGTGGGTCAGTATCCAGCTTGTCTTTTTTAAATACTAGCAAAACATTATTTTACCCCACATTCTTTTTTAAAGTTAACATTCAGAGAAACTTTTATACAGTAGGAACGGGATTCACATGGCCCCATTTGTGGCGGTTTACCTGACACATGAAACGTGACAAATTTGGGTGTGCACTGTCCACTTTAGCCGCCAGATGGCAGTACAGTGTTGAATGTCTCAATATGTGTTTTGTGGCAATTCCAATGTTGACCACAGCGTCAGTTGCTACGTTGAGTGGCACTTTCCATCATTTTCAGTAGACTGCATTGCAAAATCATTAACTCCCCTCTTCCTCTCACGCGGGATCCACCCAGGAATGGGGCCAGATGAACCCCTTCCCTACTATATTGTTCATTGATGCACATGCATGTACTGTTTCCAAAACGTACAATACTGTAAAATCAAAGGATCCTATATATGTTTATATATGTATGTATATATATATATATATCCATCCATTTTCTACCGCTTATTTCCTTTGGGGTCGCGGGGGCGCTGGAACCTATCTCAGCTACTCGGGCATATATATATACATATATATATATATATATATATATATATATATATATATATATATATATATATATATATATCGACATATACGCATATATAAAGTATATATGTGTGTATATATATATATATATATATATATTATTTATTTATTTATTTATTTATATATATATATATATATATATGCATATATGTCGATATATATATATATATATATATATATATATATAAGTGTATATATTTGTGTGTGTGTGTGTGTGTGTGTATATACAGTGTATATATATATATAAAAGTGTATATATGTGTGTGTGTGTGTATATATATATATATAATTTTCTTTTCCATTTTGTAAAAAGTCTAAAAACTCATTATAGGCACAGTAGGGCTGTTAACTCAATTGATTACAAAAATGTATTGCATTAATCGTATGCTGATTAACCATGTTACCTTATTCCAGTCCTTCTCAAATAGTGGGACGGGTGTGTGACCTCGGGGAACCTGCTTTTTTTTTTTTTTTTTCTGTACTAGAATATGACGAAGCATATGTAGTGCTTGGCTTCACTGTTACTACGGTGGGAGACAAGGAAAGACATGTGTATTGTTTTTTATTGTTAAGAATACAATGTTATGCAGTGGTGTACTTATTACAATTGTATAGACAAATGGTACTATTTATGGTTGTAGTGGAAAGTAGGGAGGTGTGAAAGGATTAAGAATGACTCATAATCTTTGCGAAGAAAAAAGTGTGGTAGACCGAAGCGTTACTTGCATTATTATTATTATGTTATGATTGCCTTAGTGCTTAATTTGGCCACGGTTCATGTAATATTTCAACTATTTAACATAATTATGAGTTGGCGACTTGTCCAGGGTGTACACCGCCTTCCGCCCGTGTGCACCTGGGATAGGCTCCAGTACCCCCCGCGACCCCGTAAGGGACAAGCGGTAGAAAATGGATGGACTGTCAAATGCTTACAATTTTGTCTATACTGACAATGTTATGCTTTTGACTATGTATAATAACGATCTGCAGTAGAACGTAGGCATTGAAATAGTTTTAAGTTACATTAAAATGCATTTAATTAGATTGGCTGGTACCAGCAGAAACCCTGTTTAAAAACTAACAGCACTGTGAGGGGAAAAGTTAAACAGTGCCCCCACATGGCTGTAAAGAGACACAATGCAACATCAGGCGCAATGCAGGTTTTAACCTGTTTGGGTTTGTTCATAGCCAAGTATTGAAGGGGTTAAAATATTGTATATTATTAGATTTTTTGAATTAAGGTGAATAACGTAGAATTGTGGTAATTCTCGAACGTCTGGCAACCCTGCTAAGGAGAACTTCCTATGGTCAAACTGAGTGTATGTATGGAAAAATAAAATAAAGAGTATTTCAAGTCTTTGAATGCATGTTTGCAAATGAGACTCAGAAGTGTAATAAAATAAGACAAAACAATTAAACACCATTTTCTATAATGGGCAAAGCAATAAAGAAACTGTGGGTTGAAAATGGCCCCCGGGACAAACTCAGGACACCAATCACAGGCTTGATGTGCATATTGCAGCATTTGCAGTATTTTGCATTCATGAAGTTGTTGTCCTGCAAGCAAACCCTCAGACTATCCCTGGTCTCATTTCTATCCTGTAAGTGCACTCGGTAACCATAGTAACGCCAGCATAAAGCCATGATCTCACACGATATCACACACACACACACAATAAAAAGTCCCCTTCCTGCTCACCCCTTTTTCCCCCCGCCTGCTTCCTCTATGGAGGCCCTTGTTATTTAGTTGTTTTCTCCGTCCCCCTGTAAGGTCCCGCTGTCCCCCCCCGCCCCCCGGATGTCCCAGCTTCCTCTATGAGCCGTTTGTTTGGTCAGTGCTTCTTCTTGCAGCAGAAACATGTCCCAGCTTTTTATTTCCAGGTGTAGCTGATGTTAAAAATGACTAAATGGAGCTTTTCACTCTTGTCCTCACTGTCAAGGTAATAAAGAGTTTTGTTTTTCTTTGTTTTCTATAGTCCGATAGCTTTAGAATGGCTTCCCTTTCACGTTGTCATACCTCTCCTCTGACAGATGAAATACATTATTGAACATACTGTAGATGGACATAATGTACCTTCAGCAAAGCCTTTTCTCGTGTTGTGTCTTAGCATCGTGTTTGTGTGTGTGTGTGTGTGTGATTTAGCAGTAGTGTTGCATTTGTCCATTTTTAGGAAGCAATATGATGCTAAAACCACTCAATAGATGTACACCAAAGTTGGAAGTGGCCAAGTATATGGAGGGACAAAATTAAATGAATAGAACAATCTTTAAATGAGTACATTAGTGTGTCATTAATTCCTTTTAATCAGAATTAAATACACGAGTGTGTTAATACGCGTGGTTAATTTATTTAATGTCAAATTAAATCCTAACACCTGATTAGACTAGATTTGCCCTCTGACTTTGATGGCTGAGTTTGGCCCAAATGGGACAAAATTAAATAATTGCATACATTTTTGAATATTTGCTTAAGTATGAGGTGGCGACTTGTCCAGGGTGTACCCCACCTTCCGCCCATGTGCAGCTGAGATAGGCTCCTGCACCCCCCGCGACCCTGAAAGGGACAAGCGGTAAAAAATGGATGGATGGATGGACGTCCTTAATTAAATATAAATGGAGTTAAATGCACAAGGGTGTTATTAAATGTGTAATTAACCTATTTAATGTAGAAATAATAATTTGCATTTTATTGAGAAGCGCTTTTCAAAAAACTCGACATTTTACAAAAAGCAAAAAAGTACAATTATTAGAACACAAGAATGAAATGTATTGTAAAATTACATTTAATAATGTCATGATTTAATTATTAATTCCATTACTTTATTATTTAATCAATTAATGACACTTAATGTAATTATTTAAAGACGTATTTAATTTTGTCCCATTTGGCCCTTTTGTGCAACTCAGCCTTAACCCCACTCCTACCCACTTTAAGCCCCGCCCACCGACTTATCAGATCAAATACATCTATTAAGTGTTGACAGGGGCCAAATGGGACACAATTCAATAAATAAACACATTTTTAAATAATTACTTAAATGTGAAGTGAATTATATTTGTATAGCGCTTTTCTCTAGTGACTCAAAGCACTTTTACATAGTGAAACCCATTATCTAAGTTACATTTAAACCAGTGTGGGTGGCACTGGGAGCAGGTGGGTGTCTTGCCCATGGACACAACGGCAGTGACTAGGATGGCGGAAGCGGGGATCGAACCTGGAACCCTCAAGTTGCTGGCACGGCCACTCTACCAACCAAGCTATACCACCCATAGATGTGTACTTAATTAATTAAATCATTAGATACATCATTAAATAGTGAAATCAATAATATATTAAATTGTAAAATAATGAATTAAATCATTAAATACATTATTGAATCATCGAAATAATGTAATCAACAATCAATCAAATTTGAAATAATTAAATCATTAAAATGATAATCAAATCATGAAAATAATTGAATCATGAAATAATAAATTCAATCAGGAAACGATGAAAGGAATAAAGTAAATAATGGCACATTTATTAAGTATGCTCAATACATCAATTCATATCCAAATCACGTTTTTTCTTTATTTCGGTTTAATCAATTCATACTTTTCAAAAATCAGTTGTTCATTTAATTTCTTATTTTTTAAAAGACGTTCTCCACGCGTACTCGCGGTGCGTAAGCATCAGCAGCCAGGAGGAGCTTTTGTAACCTGTAGCCTGTTAAAAATGTTTTATGGCCATTTTTATACCAAATAATATATTACGAGAGTCCGTTTGAATGAAGAATTGTGTTGAATCGAGGATCAATTCTGAATCGAATCCCAAGAATGGGAGTTGATTCAAAATTGTAAGATTCACATGCTTAACATGTATGTATTTAATTCTAATTCTTCTTAACTGATGACACATTGAAGTAATTTGGCCCTTAGAGAAGCAAATTCATATTTATATAGGAAATGCAAGACATGGTTTTATTTCTACTTAAGTGGAAGCAGCTTGTATGTTTCATGCTGTGCTGAATAGCCAGACTCAAGTCCATGTCTACTTCTATGGTTATCATCATCCTGTTTGCCATCATTGGTGCCCTTGTGTTGATTTGCTGACTTGGCGCACGATGATGGTTCAAAAACTCAAAGACCCCTTTCTCAGAGTTGGTTGGTATGGTTTGACCCGAAAATGTGTTTTTTCCATTAAAGCAGGGGTCAGCAACCCAAAATGTTGAAAGAGCCATATTGGACCAAAAATACAAAAAAAAAATCTGTCTGGAGCCGCAAAAAATTAAAAGCCTTATATAAGTGTTATAAAGTTAGGTTAAAGTACCCATGATTGTCACACACACACTAGGTGTGGCAAAATTATTTTTTGCATTTGACCCATCACCCTTGATCACCCCCTGGAGAGGTGAGGAGAGCAGTGAGTAGCAGCGGGGGCCGCGCCCGGAAATCATTTTTGGTGATTTAACCCCCAATTCCAACCCTTGATGCTGAGTTTCAATCATCAAGGTAATGGGTCCCATTTTTATAGTCTTTGGTATGACTCGGCCGGGGTTTGAACTCACGACCTACCGATCTCAAGGCGGACACACGAACCACTAGGCATAATGAAGGCATGTCTATATTAGGTATTATAGCCTAGTATCAAATGCTGACGCATGAAATGTTGTATTTTAATTTTTATTCTACACATTTTTGCAACATTGGTAATCATTACTAAAACGGAGGCTTCTCACAGGATGAGATAACTTCTGGAAATTACTGGCTCAGAATGGTCAAAGTTATATATGTGTGTCCAAGTTTAAGAAAACAGCAGGCTGTCTTCTAATGGATTTTCTACAATCTTTGCAAGCTGGGTAACATTTGCTGTGGTCTGGAACAACATGGCACACAAACAACTTTGAGAAATGTAGCCAATATTACATACATATAATATGTCATGAGACATGCAAATGTAAATTAAATACACAGCGGAAACTCAATTAGCTTATACCTACAAACGAGGCATAATGACTCAATATGTACATAGTTAGCCTAAATAGCATGTTAGCATCGATTAGCTTGCAGTCATGGATTGACCAAGTATGCCTGATAAGCACTGCAGCAAATCGATAAAGTCAACAAAGCTCACCAAATGTTTTACGCACAGCATAAAACATTTGGTGGACAAAATGAGGCAAAGAAGGAGTGGCATAAAACACGTCTTTCTGTGGCAGCATTGGAGAAAATTGTAAACCTAAGTAGGACAAAACAGTGCTTGCCAAATAAAAACTCTCATCAGTGAAGCATGTTTAATATAAACAGTGGGATTTCGAACAATTAAGAAGGTTTGTGTCATGTTTGTCCTTCGACAGAAACCATAGTAAAACAAAAATAAACATTTTTTTCCATCTTTTTCCATTTTCACACATCTTTGAAGAAGCTCCAGGGAGCCACTAGGGCGGCGCTAAAGAACCGCATGCAGCTCTAGAGCCGCGGGTTGCTAACCCCCTGCATTAAAGACACAAGTCTTAATGACAAGTTGCTGGCACATGCAGGACCAATGTGTGTCCTTGGTGGAAGGTATGACGTGCTCTTCTTCCCGTCTTGCAGCTGGGCCACATCGAGGGAGACCCGACAAGACGCGGAGCCTTCCCGGTCACCTTTGTACAGTACGCTGCAGACTGAACGCTCAGGTGGTCGCCCTTCGTCTCTGGTGGTGGTCATGACAACAATCTGAGCATCTCTTCCCCTAATGTGTGTGCTGTTTATTAGGATTGTTGTAAGAAAGAAAAGCATGAGTGTTGCCAACCACCTTTCACAATAAATGCACTTTCCTCGCTGCTCCGTCACACACGATGAAGATTGTCCAGGACTCACTTTCTCCTCCTCCTCCTCTTCCTCCTCCTTTTTCTTTCAACCTGAACTGTGAATGAGCATGAGCTTACTCCGCTGATTAATAACAAGCACCAACACGACTCTTCTTCTCTGCTTTTTAATTAGGGTTTATATGATGTATGTGTGCTAAATATGTCTTATAGCCTCATTGTGTGTGCCTCCCTTAAGATGAATGTGTACAAGTATACAGTTCCATGCAAAATGACTAATTTTCTGGGCAAATGTTCAGTTGAAGTGCATTTATAGCCAGTGAAAATGTATCTTCTAGCTGACAATGACACGGGGACTTTTAATTACTCATGTTTAAGTTCTAAGTAAAATAATTTAGATACTTAAGATCAGTGTTTCCCAAATGACACATTTTTGTTCTTCACTGGGAAAAAAAATCCAACAATGGAATGATGCTGTATATGAATATAAATAATACAGAATATGACAGGCATGAATATAAATGCATTGTATGATTGCTTGATTATAAAATTGCTTCTAAGTAATTTAACTAAATGGTAACCCCCCCCCCCTCAAAAAATACTTCTAAATTTGGCCAATATTACAAAAAATATACAAATAATATACAAAAAATAAAATATTAAAATAAAAATAAATACATTTGGCCAATACTTTTTTTTTTTTTTTTAGATTAACCATTTGTTTTATTTTCAAAAATCCCACAGAATGTTAATCAATCTGATTAAAGAAAATAGAACAACTCCAACCCAATCCCAGATGTGCAATATTTAGGATATAAATGTACAGAGCAAGCGAGAAGAGATACAAATATTATATTTAAAAAAAAAAAAAAATTATAATATTAGCAACAACAGCATTGATAACCATAATATTAAGAATAACATCATTAATAGTAATTAAAAGCGATTAACTTAATTGCTTGCAATATGTATAATTTTTATCATAACTTATCATTTCCATCACAAAATATATTTACTTGTTTTCCCTCTCCCCCCATAGGCTCAAGGCCTTAAAAAAAAAGCAAATATTTTTTACTAATTTTATTTTTATTTTGGAGCATTTTCAGCTATAAAATACACATTCAACAGCCAGAAATGAACTTTAAAACAATTGCTGTCTTGTCCACCTAAAACAAATGGTAGGATGTTAGGTGCGTGTCTTGAAATAAGCATTTTAATGTAACGTAGTTGGATGTTGTGTTGCAGAGCAACTTGATACAAAGTGAATATTTACTGTGGGCATTGAACGTCACACCATGAGAGCCTTTGTGAGAGTTGCAGCTAATGCTTTAATGGTGTTTGTTATGAACTCACTGGAAACGGGAAGATTTAAACATTTACATGTGTACATAGATGGATATAAGTATGTGTGTGTTGATATTTAAATGTAGACAAGAGAGCACTGCGGTGTGGCGGGAAACTTTTTGTTTGTACAGAATATGTGTGTGAAATAACATCACTTGTCTTTATTTGTTGTTGGATCTCTTTAAATGGGAAATGAAACTGGAATAAAATGATATAAAAATTCTGTTTTGGAGAGAAGTAATTATGTGCATTGAAATATCATTGATTGAAAGCTGCTGTTGCATTAATAATACAACTGATGATGCTCTTGTGGGCTCAAGCAAGTGTTTGTGTACTATATCATGTTCTGTCAGCTCCATCCTGCACTACGACTTTGCACACACAACTCATGTCTATGTGCATATGTCATTCAATATTTACTAACTTCACTCTTGTGTGGAGGACTATAATGTATTAAATAATAAGTGATTGCATCAAACATGCAGGGATCCAATACAGGAGGAGCTGTATCTAAATACGTGCCTTAACATAGTAATAATTGCATCAGACTTCTTTTTTTTCTAAAACATTTTTAAATACTAAATATTTTATGTGGTGCATTATTATGACTATTTATATTAACTTAGGAACAATGAATATAACAATTATTAATAAAATAACTTTTAATAATAAATGCATTTAAAAAGTGCTGCTACGATGAAGCGTATTGTTTTGCAAGCGCTGCCCTCTACTGGCGATGTTGAGTCACTACACATGCATGTAAACGAACCATAATAATTCAAATTGCGACGAAAGCAAAATTCCACTCGTTTTTATTTATTTATTTCATTTCGAGCACGTCATTTATTTGTGAAATAATTTTGGTGTGGATTTGTTTGGAAAAGTTTACTTTTGTGCTGATATCAAGTATGTGATGAATCCGCCATTAGGTGGTGTTGTGAGTCTACTAATAAAGTGTGTACGAACGTGTATCAAATAATAATAAATCGATTTCACACAAAAAACTTAGTGATAATACTTGTTGTGAATATAATAAAATAGAGGTTTAATAGAATAGTGCTGAAATCATCTCGCGATCAACAACCACATTCACTACTAGTATATATGATATATGATAAATATATATAGAAATATAATTTGATCTTTTTATGCAACTAGTGTGTAACGTAACCAATCACTCTTATTGTTAACTGTCATTTTAATGTGTAGTATAATTTTTAAAAATTCAACTCTCTTTTTACGTCACACTTGTAGAAGAACCCAGAAAAGTGGGCGGGTCCTGTTGCGTTTTTTTTACAGACTGTAATCCTATTGGCTGTCAGACCTGTAACTCAAACACCACGTTCCCACTTTCCTGAAATGTGATTGGCTGCTGAGATTTCACTTTCTCCAAACCACTGGAAGCGCTCCCGGTTTCTACCGCCAAAGATGCACTTTTCGTTGAGAGAGTTCACCGCCCGACTCAAGAGTCGGTTGGTATTTATTATCTTAAAAACGTACTACTATGAGATAAACGCAGTTTTAAATACATGTAGTGCTGAGGAGTTAGTGGCTAGTTAGTGGACACGGTGGGTGTTGAGTTTGTTTTTAAAAAAAAAAGGAAATACATATTCACAAAGCGATTTTGTGTCGTTTTTTTGGCGACTGGAACAGGCGACACAAAGAAGTCGAGGGCGTTGATTTTCTCGCTGCGCTCTGCCCTTCTTTGTTTGGATGTGAGCCCTGGATGACAATCGCCCAGCCCGACGCAGCAGCAGCAGCAGCAGCAGCACGAGCAGCACCGGCGGCGGTGGTGGCGGCGGCCGTTTATTTATCATCGCGGCTGCCAAGGCGAGTGAAGCGACCCCGGGGGGTGGAGGAGGAGAAGATAAGGATTTTACACGTCCGTCATCTCCAAGCATGGCTACCCAAAGTACGGCGTCGTGCACTGGGTCCGCTCTGCTGCAGCCCATCAGCGAGATCATCAACCTCCCTCTCGACCAGGTACGACTAAATGCTTCATTTTTCTCCAACCCTTTTTTTAACCCCCCACAAAAAAAACAAAAAACCTGCTCAATATGCCGCCGTTCGCTAGCTATGCGTGCATGTGAGGCTAGCAGGACGCTGCTGAGGCGCGACGCTAACCTTTGGCAAATGTTAGCACAGGCCAGATTAAAAAAAAACATGGGATTTATGTGAGCAATACTGCTAAACATGCGAGCTAACGTGTCATCATCATTAACATGACTTTGCTGCCTACTAGCAATGCCTTTGTCTGTGTGGAGGCACCCCCCCCTCCTCCTCCCAGCCACCCTTTTGCTTTTTGCACTAATAATCTGGATTAACTAGTTACATTTCACTTACATATTCACTTTGGGGGCCCCTCTGATGATGCTGCATATGTCTACTTGTGGTCCTTGGAAGGTGACACACAAGCAAATGCATGCAAAATGCCCATGTTGGAAATCTTGGACCACAATTTGGATTACATTGCAGTAGGAGGACTTCCTGTTGATTCCATGCTCTCTTTTTTTTTTTTTTTTTTTAATCTTGCTTGCACAGTATCTTTGGTCATTATTTACTATTTTTGTTTGTTTACAATGTATCCTCCATACACTATGGCCAACATGCACAAGCTTCAATATATGACATTTTTATGCAAATTATGTAATTTTTACAATATATATTGCAGTATCCTGCAATAACGATATATATCACAATAATTGATTTTGTATATATATATATACATATATATATATATATATATATATATGTATGTTAAAAGAAGCATTTCAAAACAGTTTAGAAAAGCTCCTAATGTAAGCACTCACGTATGCGGTAACATATTCCATGATTACCTATAATTAATCTACTTGCTAATTTACTGTTAATTGTCAATTAATATCAGTGTAACATGTTTCTATTTACACTTATGTTAAAATATACAATATATGATATAAATGGTATAAATTATACCCGACCTCGGATAAGCGGAAGAAGATGAATGGAGATGGATGGGTATAAATTATAAAATTATATTATACATATATTTTTGAGATATACATGTATAGAAATGTATGTATATATAGTATATATATATGTATGTATGTATATATAGTATATATGTATGTATATATATATATACCTATAAAAAAAGTAGACTAAAGCTCGCCCATGTTGAAATATTGGACCACAATTTGGATTATAATGCAGTAGGAGGACTTCCTGTTGATTCCATGCTCTCTTTTTTTTATATATATCTTGCTTGCATAGTATCTTTGGTCAATATTTACTATTTTTGTTTGTTTACTATGTATCCTCCAAGCACTATGGCCAACATGCACAAGATTCAATATATTACATTTGTATGTAATTTTTACAATATATATTGCAGTATCCTGAAATAACAATATATAATCACAATAATTTATTTGGTATATATATATATATATATATATATATATATATATATATATATATATATATGTTAAAAGAAGCATTTCAAAACAGTTTACAAAGGTTCCTTATTTAAGTATTCACGTATGCGGTAACATATTCCATGATTTCCCGTTGTATCGTTTTCGCAAACGTATAATTAATCTACTTGCTAATTTTCAATTAATTTTAGCTGTAACTAGGGCTGCAACTAACGATTCATTTGATCGATTAATCTGTCGATTATTACTTCGATTAATAATCGGATAAAAGAGACAAACTACATTTCTATCCTCTCCAGTATTTTATTGAAAAAAAAAAACAGCATACTGGCACCATACTTATTTGGATTGTTTCTCAGCTGTTTGTACATGTTGCAGTTTATAAATAAAGGTTTATAAAAAAAAAATAAAAGAAATAAAAAGAAATTGCCTCTACAAATGTGCATAGCATAGATCCAACAAATCAATGACTAAATTAATCGCCAACTATTTTTATAATCGATTTTAATTGATTTAATCGATTAGTTGTTGCAGTCCTAGCTGTAACATGTTTCTATTTACACTTATGTTAAAATATACAATATATGATATAATCTGTATAAATTATATAAATATATTATACATATATTTTTGATGTATACATATATAGAAATATAATATGTACTGTATATATAGTATGTATGTATAGTATATATGTATGTATGTATGTATATATAGTCTGTATGTATATATATATAGTATATATGTATGTATGTATATATGTATATATGTATATATACATATAAAAAAAGTAGACTAAAGCTTGCCCATGTTGAAATATTGGACCACAATTTGGATTACATTGCAGTAGGAGGACTGTTGATTCCATGCTCTCTTTTTTTTTTTAGCTTGCTTGCACAGTATATTTGGTCATTATTTAGTCGTTTTGTTTGTTTACAATGTATCCTCCATGCACTATGGCCAACATGCACAAACTTCAATATATTACATTTTTATGTAATATATATTGCTGTCTCCTGCAGTAACGATATACATCACAATGATTCATTTGATATATATATGTATGTTAAAAGAAGCATTTCAAAACAGTTTACAAAGGTTCTTTATTGAAGTATTCACGTATGCGGTAACATATTCCATGATTTGCAGTTGTATCGTTTTCGCAAACCTATAATTAATCTACTTGCTAATTTCATCATCAATGTCAATCAATCAATGTTTATATATATATATAGCCCTAAATCACAAGTGTCTCAAAGGGCTGCACAAGCCACAACGACATCCTCTGTTCAGAGCCCACATAAGGGCAAGGAAAAACTCACAACCCAGTGGGGCGTCGGTGTGAATGCCTATGAGAAACCTTGGAGAGGACCGCAGATGTGGGTGACCCCCCACGTCCCCTATAGGGGAGACCGGATGCAATGGACGTCGAGTGGGTCTAGCATAATATTGTGAAAGTCCAGTCCATAGTGGATCTAACATAATACTGAGAGTCCAGTTCATAGTGGGGCCAGAGGGAGACCATCCCGAGGTTAATTGTCAATTCATTTTAGCTGTAACATGTTTAAGGGACAAGCGGTAGAAAATGGATGGATGGATGGATGTTTCTATTTACATTTATGTTAAAAATATACAATATATGATATCAATGGTATTAATTATGTAAATATATTATACATATATTTTTGATATATACATATATAGAAATATAATATATGTATATATACTACATATGTATGTATGTATGTATATATAGTATATATGTACAGTATGTATGTATGTATGTATATATGTATATGTATATGTACGCATGTGTATATATATATGTATATATACCTATAAAAAAAGTAGACTAAAGCTTGCCCATGTTGAAATATTGGACCACAATTTGGATTACATTGCAGTAGGAGGACTTCCTGTTGATTCCATGCTCTCTCTCTTTTTTTTTTTTATCTTGCTTGCACAGTTTCTTTGGTCATTATTTACTATTTTTGTTTGTTTACTGTGTATCCTCCATGCACTATGGCCAACATGCACAAGCTTCAATATATGACATTTTTATGTAATTTTTATGTAATATATATTGCAGTCTCCTGCAGTAACGATATATATCACAGTAATTTATTTGGTGTATGTATATATATATATATATATATATATATATATGTATATGTTAAAAGCATTTCAAAACAGTTTACAAAGGTTCCTTATTTAAGTATTCACGTATGCAGTAACATATTCCACGATTTCCCGTTGCATCGTTTTCGCAAACCTATAATTAATCTACTTGCTAATTTACTGTTAATTGTCAATTAATTTTAGCTGTAACATGTTTCTATTTACACTTATGTTAAAATATACAATATATGATATAAATGGTATAAATGATATAAATATATTATACATATATTTTTGATATATACATATATAGAAATATAATATATGTATATATAGTATATATGTATGTATGTATGTATATATAGTATATATGTATGTATGTATATATAGTACATATGTATGTATGTATCTATAGTATATATGTATTTATGTATATATAGTATATATGTATGTATGTATATATAGTATATATATATATGTATGTATGTATATATGTATATATACATATAAAAAAAGTAGACTAAAGCTTGCCCATGTTGAAATATTGGACCACAATTTGGATTACATTGCAGTAGGAGGACTGTTGATTCCATGCTCTCTTTTTTTTAGCTTGCTTGCACAGTATCTTTGGTCATTATTTAGTGTTTTTGTTTGTTTACAATGCATCCTCCATGCACTATGACCAAGATGCACAAGCTTCAATATATTACATTTTTATGTAATTTTTACAATATATATTGCAGTATCCTGCAATAACGATATATAATCACAATAATTTATTTGGTATATATATATATATATATATATATATATATATATATATATATATATATATATATATATATATGTTAAAAGAACCATTTCAAAACAGTTTACAAAATCTCCTAATGTAAGTAATCACGTATGCAGTAACATATTCCATGATTTACCGTTGTATTGTTTTCGCAAACCTATAATTCATCTACTTGCTAATTTACTGTTAATTGTCAATTAATTTCAGCTGTATCATGTTTCTATCTACACTTATGTTAAAATATACGATAAATGATATACATTATTTATATATCTATATATATATTATATATATTACAAATATATTTTTGATATATACATATATGTAAATATATATAATATATATCTGTTATACAGTGCTCAATACCGGGGTAGAGTGGAATATAAGTTAGGTCAGGAAAAAACACAAGACGATATATCGTCCCTACAAGCCTATTTCGCAGGTTTCCCTGCTCGTTATAAAATCCCCCGACGAGCAGGGAAACCTGCGAAACAGGCTTGACGGGATGATCTAGCCTCTTGTGTTTTTATATATGTATACAAGTATGTATATACAACAACAGACTATTATATTAGCAACATGAGCTGTGTAAACTACATTGCTAGCCTTACAGTCACATTTTAGCAGCATGCTCGGTTAGCTCTCGTCTGTAGAAGACTTACGGACAGTTGGCAGAGATCCAGGCTTAATTTTAAGAAGCGTAGCTAAGCTTTTTTAAAATATATATATCTTTTTTTATGGAGTTGGACGTATACACAAGACAGGCTAATCTAGCTTTCAGAGGCAGTGCATTGGGAAGGATGTTTTAGCTCCTTTTAGTGTCTCTTCTCTTAAAAGTGGAGCGAACAATTAAGAGATATTAGAATTTTACTTGTGTTTGCAGCATGTGAAATAGCTATTGACTTAAAAAAACAAACAGGTGTGATGTTTATTTTGCAGCGTGATTGCGGAACCTAGCTGAGGTTGTGCACAATCAGTGCTTCTCAATTTGGATAGTCTTTCATGTGACATTTTTCACTACAGTTGACAGTTTCTGTTTGGTATTGCCTTTGCTTCGGTCTATTTTTTGAACCGGCAACTTCTAATTGAGTCAAGATGATCTTTTTGATGTGTCCTTTTTTCCCCCCAGCCATCTCAAACGCAGCATGAGGGAAGTCGCTGGTTGTCACACCCTACTAAATGCAATAGTCACATTTCTGTTTAGCAGTGCTTGGATCAATCCAGCCTGCTATGATAACGCGTGTGTGTGTGTGTGTGTGTGTGTGTGTGTGTGTGTGTGTGTGTGTGTGTGTGTGTGTGTGTGTGTGTGTGTGTGTGTGTGTGTGTGTGTGTGTGTGTGTGTGTGTGTGTGTGTGTGTGTGTTGTGTGTTGTATTTCTACCCTCCTTGAGACATCAACAAGGAAGAGTATCTTCCATATGAGGACCGGTGAACAAGTTAGGACATAAATCATGGTCCCAATACGGAAAACCATTGCATCTAATAGAGAATGTCTCATTTGCACCCCTGGTGGTGGAATCTATCCAAATTAGGGTGGTCTCAAAAAGGAGGGATTTATCAAATTGACTGTGTCGGTTTTAAAAGTGCTCCCCCTCTGGTCAACATATGAAAGAACAAGTGTGTGTAAACATTTGAAGTGCTCCCCCTCTGGCCAACATATGTAATAAGTGTGAGTAAGAAATTAAAATGCGCCCCCTTTGGCCAAAATTAATTAAAAAAAATAAAATAAAATATATATATATGTATATAGAGACATACTGTAATAAACAAAAAACAATTGCAAACAAAAGATAAAAAAATGAATTAAAACACGTCTTTTTCTCATAATGTGTCGACTTTTTTCTTATAAAATTGGGAGCAATTTCTCATATTCTTTCTGTTTCTGTAATATTGCAATATTTTCCCATTAAATTATTACTTTTTTAATGTACAATTATTACTTTTTAATGCAAAATAGTGACATTTGTCATATAAAATTTTGACTTTTATCACAATATTGCCAATTTTTTTGTTGTTCTTGTAAAATAGTGACATTTTTTGAGTGAAATTATGACCTTTGTCACAATTTTGCCAAGTAAAATTTCGATTATTATTATTATTACAATATTGCCAACATTTCAAAGTTTTCTTTTAAAATTGTGACTTTTGTCGAGTAAAATTCCAACTTTTACCACAATAATGCACAAATGTTTTTCTCGTCAAATTTTGACTCACCTTGTGTAAAATTACGACTTTTATTGTAATACTGCCAAAATTCAAAGTTTTTCTTGTGAAATTGTGACCTTTTTCTTGTGAAATTCCAACTCATTTTTCACAAGAAGCTTTTTTATATTTCCATAGTATGTATGTATTATTAATGTTGTAAATACACATCTTTATATATCTAGAAAGGGTGGTCCTAAAGAAATAGGCATTTTTTGGAGGTGTCAAGAAGGTAACAAATACAAGAATGTGTGTGTGTGTGTGTGTGTGTGTGTGTGTGTGTGTGTGTGTGTGTGTGTGTGTGTGTGTGTGTGTGTGTGTGTGTGTGTGTATTTTGTTACCACGGGAGCGTGAACTTGACCAGCCCGATTTACTGTAGCTATGACGTCGCCTCAGTCGCTCTCTCTTCTTGATAGTTACACAAGGCCACTCCTTTTAATTTTAAATAAGACATCAATGTGCACGGTTATGAATCATTGCCTCACCCCTCATTCTAAGCTGCCTCGTAACGACGTCGGCTGTCTTCATCCGCACGTCGTAAACCTTGACTGAGTCGCTTCTCTCCTATATGTGAAGACATTGAACCTACAGCGTTCGTTCTTGAAAAATCCTTGACCTTTTGCCGTTTATGCATCCGCTTCTTCTGCCGCTTGCTGCCTCTTAGCTGCAACTTATTTTTTCTATATAAGCAAAAAGCGTAGGTTTGAAAGCTAGTGTTGAATCCTTTAGTAGAGCACATTTTGAATACGGATGTCCCGATCCGATATTGGTCTTATATCAGCAAAAAAAAAAAAAGTAGCGGATGATATCAGCTTGTATCTGAACTCTCCGATACAAGCAGTTCTGCATCATGTTTCCTTGTCCATATCTGGACAGGCAGTTAACATCTAAATGTCCTCCAATAAGCACACAAGGTTGGTCTTTTCTTCTCTTTTATAGGCTGCTAAGAGCAAGCAGCTACACAACAGCTAATCACACGATAGCACACAAGCTAGACATATGTAATAAGTGTACTTAATTGAACAATATTGCAGTCTAATGCCACATTTGTCAAAGTAATCAAGTGTCAAATATTTAATAGTTGCATATTAGTTACAGATGCACAGTCTTCAAGGCAAAAGCGCTTTTGAGTATCCAGTAACAAATGTGCGCGCATCATTGAACTTACTGCGTCCTGAGCCTAACTTAATGACTTATTGTGGCCACTAGGTGTCGCCAAAAGCACTTAAAATCCTTTTTTCCCCCTCAAAACTCGACAGTGCGCCTAATAATGTAAGGAATAAGTTTGGTTGAGCTGACTTACCTCAAAGCTATTTTATTTGGTACTTCATGTAATAAGTGTGACCAGGAGATGGCAGTCAAACATAAGAGATAAGTGTAGCCTGCACTATGATGGGTCTCAAGTAAACAACACCAACATTTTAAATGTTCAATTGAAAATATAGAACATTACACACGACGCTCAAAAATCTATCAAAATGTTTTAGTACGACTTTGTTAAGATATGAAGCCGCACGGCTTGATGTATTGTACTGTGCTTGAACATACGAGTATTATTATGGTGTGTGTATAAGGTAAGACATATTATCTGGTGTTTTGTTTCGCAATATTATGTAAAAGCAACATTTCTTACCTTCTAGTACCTGCTGATCTGTATTTGAGATCTGTGTAAATCCTGCAAAATTCCGCACCGAAGCCGTAGTCGATAAGCTTCTTCTTTTCCTCTATCTTCTTGTTATGTGACATTCATCCTCCGCTGTTGCCATTTCTAATATAAAGTAGTGTAAAGTTCTTACTTATATCTGTCAGTAAACTCAGACACATTTCCCGTGTTGTTGTTACTGAATGAGGAGATGATGCTCCGTTATTGATTTAAGTAAAGTCTGAATGTCTTTTAAAACAGTTAGCTCCATCTTTTGACAATTCTTCCACTCCCGTCCTTGCACGCTACACCCTACAACAAAGATGACGGGGAGAAGACGCTGCCGAAGGTGAGCCACGTAAATAAGACCGGCCACAAAACGGCGCATCCTGAAGCGACTGTCAGAAAGCGGCTTGAAGATGATCTGTAAAACATAATCTATACAACATTCTGACCAAAGAACCACCATTACATGTTATGTAGACCAGTGTTTTTCAACCACTGTGCCGCGGCACACTAGTGTACCGTAAGATACAGTCTGGTGTGCCGTGGGAGAACATGTAATTTCACCTATTCGGGTTAAAATATTTTAAACTAGTAATTATAATCTGAAAATAATGTGCCATTGTTGAGTGTCTGTGCTGTATAGAGCTCGGCAGAGTAACCATGTAATATTCTTCCATATCAGTAGGTGGCAGCAAGTAGCTAATTGCTTTGTAGATGTCGGTAACATGGTTTGTCGTGATCACAATATGCAGATGACAGTGTGCAGGTAAAAAGGTGTCTAATGCTTAAACCAAAAATAAACAAAAGGCGAGTGCCGCTAAGAAAAGGCATTGAAGTTTAGGGATAGCTATGCAAAACAAAACTAAAACTGAACTGGTTGCAAAGTAAACAAAAACAAAATGCTGGACGACAGCAAAGACTTACAGCGTGTGGAGCAGACAGCGTCCACAAAGTACATCCCAACATGACATGACAATCAACAATGTCCCCGCAAAGGATGATAGCGACAACTTAAATAGTCATGATTGCTAAAACAAAGCAAGTGCAGGGAATAGCGCTCAAAACTGCTACAGGAAAATACCAACAAAACAGGAAAAGCCACCAAAATAAGAGCGCAAAACAAGAACTAAAACACTACATACAGGAAGACACCAAAAAACTCAAAATAAGTCACGGCGTGATGTGACAGATCGTGACAGTACACCTACTTTGAGACAAGAGCTATAGTGCTGCATGGTTGGTTATGGTTTGAATTCATATCCAACACTTGCGAGAACGACTTTCTATTGTCAATATCGGCTACTGAGTTTCATTTTTTAATGTTTTCTGCTGGTGGTGTGCCTCCGCATTTTTTCAATGAAAAAAATGTACCTGGGCTCAAAAAAGGTTGAAAAACACTGATGTAGACCACAAGGAAGTGTTTTCAATTTAGAAAAAAAAAATAATAATATGACTCATTTGATGCACCCTATAATCCGGTGCGCCTAATCTATGAAAAAAGATCAAAAATAGACCATTCATCTGCAGTGCGTGTTATAATCCGGTGCGCCCTGTGGTCCGGAATATATTAAAAGGCAGCATAGATCCATTCCAGACAGTTAGTAACAACTACGTTACACACTATTATTCTCTGTTTGAGTAATTTTCACTTATATACGATATGGCCTAAAACCTATATTGCAATATTTATTGCAGCCTCCTGCAAAAATTATATGCATTGCTTACAAAGGCTCCTAATTTTGCTGCTGACATACGCAGTAACATATTTCCTCTATTTAATTTATTTTTATTTTTTAATCTACTAGGTAATTTACTGTTAATATCTGGTTACTTTCTATTGTTTCATCTACAAATCTGTTAAAAAGCATTTGTTCTTCTTTAGTTTGTATGCTTCACATTAGTTTTGGGTGATATTACAAAATGTGGTTAATAATCTAATACTAAGTAGTTACAAGGGGCAGTATTGGCCATACCAATACCGAGTACCGGTACTGAGTTTTTTTAATCATTGAGTGATTAAAAAAACAAATTTATGATCATAAGTTAGCAAAGCTAATGATCCTTCTTATTTTCTGTCAATTTTCTGTCTGACAATTTTCTGTCTGACAATTAATTATTATCCATCCCTCCATCCATTTTCTACCTCTTATCCCTCTCGGGGTCGCGGGATTGGCTGGAGCCTATCCCGGCTGCATCCGGGCAGAAGGCGGGGTACACCCTGGACATGTCGCCACCTCAACGCAGGGCTCATTATATTAGTGATCAATTTCCCGATGTTGTTTACGAACATATCAACAGTCTTTGAGACATTTATTCTCATCTCGGGTGTCTCGCGGCCTGCTTAGGGAGAGCAAGTCTACCTGTTGGTTTACGTGTATAATACTTTTAGATCCCGACCTGTCTTTTTACAACTTTTTTTCTGGGGAAAAGGGACAACTCTTTTATATTCATATTGTTAATATTGGCATATTTTAGAAAGAGTTATATATTTGAGACAGTGCCGCCATACCGGTATCTTTTGATGTGCCTTTGCTATAGCCAATTGCTTTTCTCAATGCCTGACGGGCACAACATAGGGCATTCTCTGCTTGCATTCCCTTTGGCCCAACCCCCGGCCCTTGCGTGTTTATGTAGGCTTTTCTGACGCACAACGACACAACACAGCAGACTTTTCAAAAGAATATGGCGGCTACGGTGCCGAGTGATGCAATGCTTTGGTCAGCGACTGCATTTGGCTATTGGTGATTGACTACAGCTTTATTTACACGTACAGCAATTTGCTTGAGAACCTATATCTCTCCTTGTCGCGACTTTATCACTAATCCCATCTGTTTATGTTGTTCAGTTCTTTAGCACAGCAGCTATCGATAGCTCTTCTATGCAGCTGGGTGTGTCAAATGTTCAGCTACTCCTCGGCTTGAAAGTGCATCTCCCCATAGCTCGTGCTGACTAACCTAGTATAGCAGCTTGTTGGCGGAAGAGTAGTTTCAAACTGAATAACCAACGGCCTTCACCGCATTGAGCGAGTAGAAGCTCCGTCTATTGTATCCCTGCGCACATGCGTGAAGCTATAAACCTAATATTAATGAACAAAATTAAAGAAAACTGCTTTGACATAGTAACAGCTAACTAATTACCTTATAACAGGGGTGTCAAACTCAAAGACAGAGTGGGCCAAAATTTAAAACTGAACAAAGCCGCGAGCCAAGGTTGAACAAATTAACCTTTTAATAGGGACCCAAACAAGTTTTGCATTGAATATTGAACAAGCAAGGCTTATATAACTTTATAGTGACATGCAAAATCAAGTTTCTAATAATAGTAATAATAATTCAAAAATATCAATGGCATATCAAATACAATTTAAATAAAAATGTAATGCCTCGTTTCTATTTGCAGCCTTCTGAGGTAAATATCAAAATAAACTTTTTCCACAGGCTAATAATACATTTGAAAATAAAATAACAATAATGAATGGATCAAACATTCAAGCCTTGAAGTAGCAAGAGAAAGTGCATAAATAAAACGTTAATTATTGCTCAGTTTGCTACACTGATTTGCTTTAGCACTGAATATGGAACACGCAACGCTTATATAACTTAATAGTGCAAAATCAACTTTCAAAAAACAAACGAAAAAACATCAATGGTATATTAAATTACATTTAAATAAAAAATTGAATGCCTCTTTTCTATTTGCAGCCTTCTGATTTAAATATCAACATTAACTTTTTCCACAGGCTAATACATTTTAAAATAAAATAACAATGAATGAATCAACCATTCAGGCCTTTTTACTGCTCAGTTTGCAACACACTGATCTAATCTGATGTGCCCAAGCCAGATACCTGCCATCTTTTCTGGGATGATAGTTCATTAATGTCAGGGCTCAGGTGGGCGGGGTTTGGTGGTAGCAGGGGGTGTATATTGTAGCGTCCCGGAAGAGTTAGTGCTGCAAGGGATTTTGGGTATTTGTTCTGTTGTGTTTATGTTGTGTTACGGTGTGGATGTTCTCCCGAAATGTGTTTGTCATTCTTGTTTGGTGTGGGTTCACAGTGTGGCGCATATTTGTAACAGTGTTAAAGTTGTTTATACGGCCACCCTCAGTGTGACCTGTAAGGCTATTGATCAAGTATGCTTGCATTCACTTATGTGTGTGTAGAAGCCGCATATATCATGTGACAGGGGCCGGCACACTGTTTGTATGGAGGAAAAGCAGACGTGACGACAGGTTGTAGAGGACGCTAAAGGCAGTGCCTTAAAGGCATACCCCCAATATTGTTGTTCGGGTGGAAATAGGGAGAAATTCGGGAGAATGGTTGCCCCGGGAGACTTTCGAGAGGGGCACTGAAAATCGGGAGGGTTGGCAAGTATGAGTATTAGTATTATACAGCGGCACCGCCGCTGTATAATACCGGCGGGCCAGCTCTAATGTTAATTTGATATTGCCTCAAGGGCCAAATGAAATTACACGGCAGGCCAAATTTGGCCCGCGGGCCAGAGTTTGACACCCATGCCTTATAAGAATAAGCAACATGTTACGTTAAATAATCTGAGTACTCTCAACACCAGTTATCTAGCTACAAAACACTTAGGCAACCTTAATCAGTTTGCACGTTTTGTTTAAGATACAGGTATATACGGTATATCCCCATTCGGCCTAAAATTACAGGGATATCAGTTTTGATCCATGTCGCCAATCCCTACAGGTCTTTATGGTATGTCATGAAAACACAAGCTTGATCTGCGACCGTGTCATTTGGTAATAAAGGTCCCTTGTTTCTGTTCCTGAAGCCCCTGACTTGGGACCGATGATCCTATTTAAATCCCCTTGAGTCCAGTCAAAGTTTCTCCAACCCTCTTTTGATTTTAATTGTCTGTCCTTTGGGGAGTCTTGTACCGCCAATTGATTTCTTTCCCCCACGGTTCCTGCTAATGGAGTGTGGCTGGCTGCTTATTATAATCATTATTACTATTATTATTATGAAGCAAGTATGTGCAATTTCTCCCTAGAAAGCATGGGATGCCATCAGTGGGGTTGACAACAGATCCAAAACAATTTCAAACAATTACTAGTAGTTCCTCTGAGGATTGTTAGCTAAGCATAATGTGATGAATGAGTCCTGATGGCTGCCAGTGCTAAAACATCTACCACAAATGATGACGAAAAAGAAAAAAAATATTACTTTGAAATGGTTACGGCTCCATCAGTTTCAAAGTTTATCTATACTGTATATCAGGAGCACTGTGCTGCAAAAACGTCAAACATCTGTGATGAGACGGAAGTGCTCTGCTGTTTTTAAGGCTTACCGTATTTTTCGGACTATAAGTCGCAGTTTTTTTCATAGTTTGGCCGCTGGTGCGACTTATACTCAGGAGCGACTTATGTGTGAAATTATTAACACATTACCGTAAAATATCAAATAATATTATTTAGCTCATTCACGTAAGAGACTAGACGTATAAGATTTCATCGGATTTAGCGATTAGGAGTGACAGATTGTTTGGTAAACGTATAGCATGTTCTATATGTTATAGTTATTTGAATGACTCTTACCATAATATGTTACGTTAACATACCAGGCACGTTCTCAGTTGGTTATTTATGCGTCATATAACGTACACTTATTCAGCCTGTTGTTCGCTATTCTTTATTTATTTTAAATTGCCTTTCAAATGTCTATTCTTGGTGTTGGGTTTTATCAAATAAATTTCCCCAAAAAATGTGACTTATACTCCAGTGCGGCTTATATATGTTTTTTCCCTTCTTTATTATGCATTTTCGGCCGGTGCGGCTTATACTCCGGAGCGACTTATACTCCGAAAAATACGGTAATTGAAAAAGCTAGTCTGAATACTTATCTTATTAAACCATTTGTAACCTAATTTTACCTTCAATTTACCTTCTTTTATTTTCTTCTACCTTCTATTTACCGTCTTTTTTTTTTTTTACAATCTGTTTATTATTTTCGACCATTTTAACCATCTATTTACTTTCATTTACCTTCTGTTTACCTTTTTAACATTCTTTTATCTTATATTGACTTTTTTTTTTACCTTCAATTCATATTTTCCCTTTAAATTACTTTGTTTTACTTCTTATCTACATTCTATGTATCTTGTTTTAACTTCTTTTACCATATTTCACCTTATATTTACCTTCTATTTTTCTTCTTTTACTCTATTTTCCATCTGTTTTTTTTTGGTTAACTATTTTTTTCCCTTTCACTTAACTCGTTTGACCTTTTTTCATGCGGTACGTATTTTATAAATTTTTATTGTTTACATTACTAAACAAATAATGGAAGCAAAATAAATAAATCAAACCATATTTCTAATCGAATTAATCAATTTATCGTTGAAGCCCTATTAAAGTTAAAGTTAAAGTACCACTGATTGATTGTCACACACACACTAGGTGTGGCGAAATTAAGGACCTACTTCAAAATGCTTTTCAAAGATTGTCTATTTTAGAAGAGCATGTTGCTGTTTTTGAGGACCAACTGCAAAATCCTAGTCAATCATATATGACAGGAGCATGTGCTGCAGGAATAACACTAGCTAAAGATCCTATCAATGACAGGGTCACTCTTAAGGATCCACTTTAAAAATAGCAGTCAAAGATCATCGATATGACAGGACTCGAGCTGTTTTTAAAGAATCACGAGTCGTAGATCCTCTACATGACAGGGGCTGTCTGCTGTCTTCAAGGACCTCTATATGACAGGGGCACCCTTTTGGTTTTAAGGCTCTACTTGGAAAAACACCATTCAAAGATCCTCTGTATGAAAGGAGCACAGCAGTGGGTTGAAGATGGCTAATACAAATTAGAGCCCCATGCATATTCATCAGTGTGACTTTGCAGCGTCTCTTGTACTGCCGTCGAAATCTTTGAGACCGTTGGTGCCGACTGACCTTCACGGGAGCAGAGAGATTCTCTACGTGTCCGCCGAGCTTTTTTTTTTCATCTGCAGTTAATAGTCGCTCTGAGTATTGATCGGCCTTCGAGGCGACCTGCACTGTCATTTGGAAATGTGGCCACTGTGTTTTAAAGCGATTGCCAGTGTCCACACCTTCTGACATCGATTCCCCTCATGCACATCGCAGGTACGGGAAATGGAAACAGTATTTGTAGATACACTCAAATGATTTTTTTTGTAAATATAGCCTCCAAATGGGTGAGTCCATCTAATTGAATATGCATTATCATATTCCTTTTTAATTGTCAAGACTGTACCCTAAGAACAATAAACAGTGAAACCTCAATGTATGAACACAATTGGCTCTTGAACTTGATTTGTAAACACAAAAGTGTGTATAGTGAAGCAGAGTTCCCCATAACAATCAATGTAAACATGGATCATTTCTTCCAGCCTCGACAAAAGTCCCTATTTTAGTCAAAAACTGTGCACTATAATGTGTATATATACTATGTGTGCGTGTATATAAATATATATAAATATGTATGTATGTACCATGACCCGATTCCAAATAAGCGGTTGAAGATGGATGGATGGATTTATGTATGTATATGTATGTATATATATGTGTATATATATATATATGTGTATGTATGTATGTGTGTGTGTGTGTGTGTGTGTGTGTGTGTGTGTGTGTGTGTGTGTATATATGTATATCTATATTAGATATATATATGTATATATATATATATGTCTGTATACTGTATATATGTGTAAAAATGTGTTTATAAATGTGTATACATATACATGTGTGTGTATATATATATATATATATATATATATATATATATATATATATATATGCATACATACGCTCATGCATATATTCACGTTTCATCAAATATATATTACCGTTGTTCCCCTTGGGAAAACTGGGTAAAACACGGCACACTGGCAAAGCTTAACCTATTGTTGGTATAACAATCTACAAGGTTTAAAAAGTTTGCTTATCTTTCTTCCCCTCTTTTTATCTGCTTTCTTTTGTAATTCAAGAAAAGAAAAAAAAGTTATCATTACATATATGTAATGTTGCATTTGAAACAATTGTATTGTTGATGATAGAGATAATTATTGTTATTATTCATTATCAATAGTGCTATTTCTATTGGTATTTTTATTGCTTCATTTGTAGTGCAATAATGTCCATTGTCATTTCTGTGTTATTACTATCTACTTCACTAAATGTTGTTTTGCTATCTCTGTTCTTATCATATTTGTACATATCGTATTTGCTGATATTGGTCTGTTTTGTCTCTTTGTCTTATCCCCCTTTGTCCCGCAATTTCCCCCTCTGTCTTCCTTTTTTTTACTTCTTTCTATTCCCTCCTGCTCCGGTCTGGCTGCGCCAAACATTAATATAAATCCATTTAATAAAATCTAATTAAAATAAGGCAGCAAGAAAAGGATACCACACTTCACTGTTGTAAAGTAAATCTGTACAGCAAATATGGGCATCTACAATATGATTTTCCTGATTAGCTGGACAGGACAAAAAAAACCCCTTCATTTTCCCTCGTTTCATTTCCGTGGAGTCTCGGCGAGCGCACTGCTGTTTTTAGATGGCGACATGGACAATATTGGAGACAGACTCATTTGTCTCACACTAAAAGTATAGAGTGAAGGAGAAAACTATCTGATGTTGCTTTCATTTTCTTAATACAGTGTCTATCAGCTGCTGTGACTGAGAGTTAATGAGGTGAGGAAACATGCAGCAGGTGATGTGTCGTGAACGTTGCCACAACTTGTTTATAAAGTCTTTAGTTTGTTTACTGGGATGCTCAGGCGTCCTTTATTTAACTGCAAACGTTATCAGTGTTCAAATAACATAAATACTAGCTATAATGTTTTGTATTCTCATCGAATTGAACGCAGGCTGTGAAGATTCTGGATTCGACTCGAGAGGTATCACTCCTGTTTATTTTTGTTGGCCGAACTGTTGCACTGAACCACTTCGTGTTGTTAGAAAAGAACAAAGCGTGTTTATTAGACTTTATTTTCATTAGCCAATCTGCTTTGTGTTTAAAATTGATATCAAAAATTAAACACCATGTTTTTATTACATTACTTGTAGGTTTGTTGAAGTCATAGTTATTACTTTTAAAAAACATTCATGTGACATAGCATTTTGTTAACCTTTTATTGTTATAGTTAATTCATTAACGACATATTTCTGCTCAAACCCTTAATGGCTCTGTCGTAATATAGCATGTACATATAAATCTATGTAAGTTAGAAAAAATGGATCCACCAAAATGTAAAAATAGAGATAAAGGCATCATGTAATGAGGATAAAATGACATGTTGATACTGGTAATGAACAACAACACAAATATTTGTCTTTGAATATATGGCTAACGTTTATCTTTAGCCTTTTTATTAGATATTGCATATTACATGATTGTGCCACGTTCCCAACTCCGAAATCCAGTTTACCTAACATAATCAATAATCGTGATTTCAACATAGATAAAAAAAATCATCTTAATTATTATTTTGATCTCATAAATGAACACTATTTTTTTATCTGTATGGACAACAAGTGTAGTTATGTCTTATGGCCATCAGGTGCCACTTTAATTGTTTGTCTTTTATATCCATAAGGTGCTATCTTGCATAATTTTAGCATTTATTTTTTATTTATTTCTTATTATTTTGTTATTGCCATATTACTTTGTTTATAATGCTTGTGTTGCTTTCATATGCACATTCAATGTCTACCTGAGGTCAGTGAAACTGTGTTCTTATCTATAATAATGTTTTTTCTACAAAGGAAATAATTTTAAATGTGTTGTTGGTGTTTTTAAAAAAAATAAAACTTGGTTATAAGATTTATATATGTGTATATATATATATATATATATATATATATATATATATATATATATATATATATATATATATATATATATATATATATATGTGTATATATATATATATATATATATATATATATATATATATATATATGTGTATATATATATATATATATATATATATATATATATATATATATATATATATACATACCGTATTTTTCAGACTATAAGTCGCAGTTTTTTTCATAGTTTGGCCGGGGGTGCGACTTATACTCAGGAGCGACTTATGTGTGAAATTATTAACACATTACTGTAAAATATCAAATAATATTATTTAGCTCATTCACTCACGTAAGAGACTAGACGTATAAGATTTCATGGGATTTAGCGATTAGGAGTGACAGATTGTTTGGTAAACGTATAGCATGTTCTATATGTTATAGTTATTTGAATGACTCTTACCATAATATGTTACGTTAACATACCAGGCACGTTCTCAGTTGGTTATTTATGCGTCATATAAAGTACACTTAATCAGCCTGTTGTTCACTATTCTTTATCTATTTTAAATTGCCTTTCAAATGTCTATTCTTGGTGTTGGGTTTTATCAAGTAAATTTCCCCCAAAAATGCGACTTATACTCCAGTGCGACTTATATATGTTTTTTCCTTCTTTATTATGCATTTTCGGCCGGTGAGACTTATACTCCGGAGCGACTTATACTCGGAAAAATACTGTGTGTGTGTGTGTGTGTGTGTGTGTGTGTGTGTGTGTGTGTGTGTGTGTGTGTGTGTGTGTGTGTGTGTGTGTGTGTGTGTGTGTGTGTGTGTGTGTGTGTGTGTGTGTGTGTGTGTGTGTGTGTGTGTGTGTGCGTGCGTGCGTGCGTGCGTGCGTGCGTGCGTGCGTGCGTGCGTGCGTGCGTGCGTGCGTGCGTGCGTGCGTGCGTGCGTGCGTGCGTGCGTGCGTGCGTGCGTGCACATTATGTATATACTATATATATATATGTGTGTGTGTATGTATGTATGTATATATCTATATATATGTATGTATATATATATATATAAGGGCTGTTAATGCATGTGATTAATAAAAATAGATTATCGTGTTATCAAATATGAGTGAAGATTAAACACATCCTGGGTAAGGCTGAACCCGTAAGACAAGCACATTGTCACACAATTTGTGATCATGATTAGAGGCGGCCAATTTGGCTTCAATACAGAACTTTAGGTAATACTGATGTAACTTGTTGGTATTGCGGCGACAAACGTTCACATCAAGTTTAAAATACCATCTTAAAACAAAACATGTACTCGACAACAAGCAGAGAAGAACGCTACGCTGGCAGAAAAGTACCACACTTAAGTTAAACATATGCCTTTGCAAAACGGACGGCCTCCTCATGTAAACCACTTAACATCTGTGAAGACCAAGTTCTACAAAAAGATGTCATTCATATCACCACAGATGATCCGTCTTACAATACCTTGGAGAGGCACAGTTACAACAAAGATGAACAATCAATCAATCAATCAATCAATCAATCACATTTGACTTATTTAGCCCTCAATCACAAATGTCTCAAAGGGCTGCACTAGCCACAATGACATCATTGGCTCAGATCCCACATCAGGGCAATGGGAACACCGAGAAACCTTGGAAGGGACCGCAGATGTGACTGGCCAGATTTGGCCCCCAGGCCTTGAGTTTGGCAACTGTGGTCTAAAGCCTTGTTAGTGAGAGCACTCCTGATAATGACAGTTTATGAGGCAACTGTGAGTTAAATATACTTCAGTCGTATTATGGGGGGAACAAACCAGCAATTGTCTAATTTGCAAGACACCCACAATCTCTCTGCTCCGCTGCCTGCATGGATTTCCTCTATTGGTTCTTTTGCACCCTGCTATAATAATGTAACGTCTATAATGGTGCAGCGACGGAGTGCTTTGGCCGTGCATCCGTGCACTTCTTGTCAAACCCACATGGCTACGCTCAACGTAAATCACTCAAGCTGCTTTTTAATACCAAACACAAAACAAAAGCACCCTGAGAGCTCAGACCTCTGATCAAGTCTTTGCAAAAGCCCATCAGTGTCTGAAAAAATGCTCTAAAAGAAACTGTGGTTCTGCAAGAATCTTTATGTCCTTTGAAATATTACTTTATTATTACTGTTTTAAATTTAATTTTTTACAGGGTTTTTCCTAACCCTACTATGGAGAAAGAATAGGGATGTAATGATATAAACATTTCGGTTATCGTGACCAAACTAATCACGGTTATCATTGCTATCGTGGTTTTGTTGAATGTGCTCAATAAGTTCTCGCACAAAAATATTTTTGACCAAGTTTTTTTTTAATAACCAAAATAAATATGCACACTGTTAGAAAAGCCACTATTTTGCATGTTTTGTGTTTCTTATGCGTTACTGATAGTGCTTTAGTCTTAGTATTTTATCTGTTTTAATGGCTAAGCTTTCATTGTTTTAAATATTGGTTTGTACTGTAGCATGATTTATTTAAATTAAAACCGTGTAAAAAATAAAATATATACTAGGGATGTCCCGATCCAGGTTTTTGCACTTCCGATCCGATACCGATGTTGTTTTTGCACTTCCGATCCGATACCGATACCGATACTGGCCTATCCGAGCATGTATAAAAGTTTAAAGTTATTTAGCCTACTTAGTTGTCAGAATCATGTTGAAAACGGTTTTAGTACTCTTGATAACAACTAGCCAGCTGAATTAGGGGAGTTTGAATAATACACAATGGTTGGTAACAAGGGGGGTGCTGGAGCTGCATTCGGGTGGAAGGCGGCGTACACCCTGGACAAGTACCCACCTCATTGCAGGGCCAACACAGATAGACAGACAACATTCTCTTATTATTATAATCAAATGACAGCAGTCATTTCCATGAGATTATTTTCTAATATAAGTGTTTAGGCCTACTTACAATGACACTGACAAAAAAATATTGTTTTTCATGAACTGTGTACTTGTATTGTTTGTCTGAGTGGAGGTCCTGCTTTGGAAATAATTTGTACCCCTTTCAGACATTGCATTTAGTTCCCATTAAAACATTCACATGTTGCACAATGAGATGTAAGCAGGGGATCATGTGTACATTCCTGCAACTTCCTGTTTGTAAAAAATATATTTTTATTAGTATTTATTTAATATACGAACAGCATTTCATGATTAATATTTATAAATGAAGATTCCTAATAAATAAATAAAGCACACATTTGATTGGTAAATCATAGTGTAACGACCTGGAATGACACTTTATGTGTGGTGTTGGAGTTGTCCGACTTTTGTGTGGCTGTAAACGCATCACTGGATCAGTGCCATATGTGCATGTGTTGGCGCAAGTGAAAAAGAGCGAGCGGCTGCTGTTGATATAACAAAGTTGCTTTTGGTCTGGTTTGTACTGCAGAAAATGACCCTTATGCTAGATATCATTTTTTTGGCCATTGTTTTGGTGATGTGTTTATGGCCGACAATAAAGAGTTTTGCTCAGTAAAGTGATCGATGGAATTCATGTCCTCAAAGCATCTCGACAGACGTAACAATATTTGAACAATGATGACGAAAACTGTTTTCTCTGTCGTGTCCATGTCGTGTCGAAAATTGTTATGCGCTTATTTTTTTTATTTGATTTTGTGCGTTGCATAGATTTGCCGTGCGCAGAGGACGCTTGAGCAGTGCGGAATTGCACAGGCGCGCACCTTAGAGGGAACGTTGCTCGCACGGCTGCGCGAGCATCACAGCTAACGTTAGCCATGCTGCTACCTCTCTGCTGGGAGAGGGCGTATACGTATGTGACGTATGACGTGACAGTATGTGACGTGTGTAAGAAGGTGCGCTTGCTGTCTGTGAGAGGGGGACACAGGAAAGAGTGAGAAGAGCCTGTCGTGTAATGTCAGCAGCTAAAAGCAACTGCGTGAGAATCCACAAACGTGTGGATGTGTTGAAGGTGTGCTGGAAAATGCGGAACGGAAATTAGGGAGCAGTAGAAAAGTGGAATGTATTATTTAAATCGGTGCGTTGGAAAACACGGACCGGATTTTTTAAAACTGGATCCGGATCGGCATTTTCCCATGCCTTGCCGATACGCATTTTTTGGCAAATATCGGCGGTCGATCCGATCCAAATATCGGATCGGGACATCCCTAATATATACTAACCGTCTGGAATTTTACCACGGTTTATCATTATACCGTTTACCGTTACATCCCTATAAGTGACTGAGGTTGTGTACATTAGGCAAGTCAAATTATGTGATTTATTAAAGGTTGAAGGGAAATAACATTTGCATTTAAAATTCCAGTCGAATCTTCTGGCTAGGAACTTGGAAATTCCAAGTCCCGCTACAAATGGAACGCACCATAAAAGTCCAGATGACAAATGATTTGCGTATGCACAAACTGCTGCAATTCCCTCCTTGTGAGGTTCTCCGCTCTGCTCGCAGCACCCGCTGACCGGCAGCTCGTTGATGTCGATTTCACCTCAGCCTCCAAGACTCAAAAAAGTCCCCAAGACACAAAAATTCTCCAATAACACGGGAATAAGTAGCCAGATTTGCCACTAGTTGCTGTTGACCAAAAAAAGTAGCCAAGTAGATTGGAAAGTTGCCAGGCCTTAAGGAAGGCACCACACAGTGTAAACCAAACCAAGGCGGGTCTTTGCGTCATTATTTTTCACACACCTCAGCCCAGTGTTGACACCTTGGCGACTTTCTCGCCAGATCTAAAATCTTTCCAATTTTTCTTAGTGACTTTTTATCTCAAAAACGACTAGCGACTAATTTAGCAACTTTTTTCGGGACGTTTGGAGACATGAAAGCGCGTAAAACTCTGATGTCCTGCTGTGAGCTTTTCCTCTCAGGCGGTCGGTCCCCTGTCTACTGAAAACACATTTTGTTGTACTTTTAGGCGCAATAACAATGAAGTCCATTCCATTCAAGTCAGAGCAGAGAGGAGACACACACCCACCCAAAGCTGCTGTTGTTTCTGCCTCGGTTGAGATGTAAATGTTTCATCACTGTCACGCTTCCAATAAAAACAAACCTATTGTTCATGTCAATGAGTCAGTCATTAGATCGGGTCTTTTTTTTGAATATCACAATCCTTCAGTGTTTTGATAAAGTTTGATACATTTAACGATGTTGGAAAAAAAAAAAACTAAACTAAGAATCAACAGAAAAAAAATATTTAGCAGTTCATAATTAGCATTTTCTATCTCACCCATCTTCTTTTCTTTAAGTTTATGGATTGCAATGCCTTGAAGTTGATAATTCAACTATTTGCTAAAAATTAATACAGGAACCGCCTGATTTGTATTTGTCTATTCAAAAATAAACACATAACATTGTTCTGACATGATACATAATACGTTTAATATTCTTTTCACCATGCAAAGCTTCCATCCGCATCGAATTGAATCGTAATGTTTTAAGAAGTATTGTTAGTGAATTGTATCGTAACCCATGTATCGAGATTCATATCAGATCGCTAATATGTATATATACTGTATGTATATATATATATATATATATATATATACAATATAGGCCAAAAGTTTGGACACACCTCATTAAATGCGTTTTCTTTATTTTAATGACTATTTACATTGTAGATAGGATATGTGTGTATATATATATATATATATATATACACACATATATGTGTGTATATTTTACCTGTATATATATATATATATATACAGGTAAAAGCCAGTAAATTAGAATATTTTGAAAAACTTGATTTATTTCAGTAATTGCATTCAAAAGGTGTAACTTGTACATTATATTTATTCATTGCACACAGACTGATGCATTCAAATGTTTATTTCATTTAATTTTGATGATTTGAAGTGTCAACAAATGAAAATCCAAAATTCCGTGTGTCACAAAATTAGAATATTACTTAAGGCTAATACAAAAAAGGGATTTTTAGAAATGTTGGCCAACTGAAAAGTATGACACCAGCAGATGACATGGCACCCCAAACCATCACTGATGGTGGAAACTTTACACTAGACTTCAGGCAACGTGGATCCTGTGCCTCTCCTGTCTTCCTCCAGACTCTGGGACCTCGATTTCCAAAGGAAATATATACCGTATTTTCCGCACTATAAGGCGCACCTAAAAACCACAATTTTTCTCAAAAGCTGACAGTGCGCCTAATAACCCGGTGCGCTTTATTACGATTCATTTTCATAAAGTTTCGGTCTCGCAACTTCGGTAAACAGCCGCCATCTTTTTTCCCGGTAGAACAGGAAGCGCTTCTTCTTCTACGCAAGCAACCGCCAAGGAAAGCACCCGCCCCCATAGAACAGGAAGCGCTTCACCCGCCCCCATAGAACAGGAAGCGCTTCACCCGCCCCCGGAAGAAGAAGAAAAAACGCGCGGATATCACCGTACGTTTCATTTCCTGTTTACATCTGTAAAGACCACAAAATGGCTCCTACTAAACGATCCGGGTCATAAAAAGACGCAATCTCTCCATCCGCACACGGATTACTACCGTATTTCACAGCAACTGAACCGCACTGTGGAACGGGAGCACGTACGGTGAATATTCGCTCCACAGGGAATGAGAAGTCATCCTTCACTGTGGTTCTAGCTTGCCATGCTAACTTCCACTCATGGTGATATTCAAAAGGAAGACCTTGCCAAAAGAGACCTTTCCAGCCGGCGTCATCATAAAAGCTAACTCGAAGGGATGGATGGATGAAGAAAAGATGAGCGAGTGGTTAAGGGAAGTTTACGCGAAGCGGCCGGGTGGCTTTTTTCACGCTGCTCCGTCCATGTTGATATATGACTCTATGCGCGCCCACATCACAGATGGTGTCAAAAAACAAGTGAAGCACACAAATACAACACTCGCCGTCATTCCGGGTGGATTAACCAAAGAACTCCAACCGCTGGATATTGGTGTCAACAGGGCATTCAAATCACGACTGCGAACTGCGTGGGAAAAATGGATGACCGAAGGCGAACACACCTTCACTAAGACGGGCAGACAACGCCGGACAACATACGCCAACATCTGCCAGTGGATTGTAAATGCCTGGGCAGATATTTCTGTCACAACTGTGGTCCGAGCTTTCCGGAAGGCAGGATTCACAGAACTGCTGCACAACAACAGCGACACTGAATCCGATGATTTCGAAGAGACGGAGCCCGCCATTTTGGAAGCCACGCTAGCGCAACTTTTCAATTCGGACACCGAAGACGAAGAATTCGAAGGATTTACCGGTACGAATGAAGAATAACTTCAGAAAGTGAGCGCTATGTTTATTTTGTGTGTTGTGTGTTGTGACATTAACGTTCGAGCAACATTACCGGTATGTTGCTATTGCTCTACACCATTTTGAATTTTACTATGTTTGTGATTGCACATTTGTACATTTTGGGACAGAGTTGTTAGAACGCTGGTTTTCAATATATTATTAAAGTTTGACTGAACTATCTGACTGTTTTTTTGACATTCACTTTAGCGCAGCGTTTTTTTGACATTCACTTTAGCGCAGCGTAGGCGCGGCTTTTAGTCCGGGGCGGCTTATTGGTGGACAAAATTATGAAATATGTCATTCATAGAAGGTGCGGCTAATAATCCGGTGCGCCTTATAGTGCGGAAAATACGGTATATATATATATGTGTGTGTGTGTGTGTGTGTGTGTGTGTGTGTATATATATATATATATATATATATATATATATATATATATATATATATATATATATATATATATATATATATATATGTATATGTGTATGTATATATATGTATATGTATATGTTTATATATATGTGTGTATGTATGTATATGTATATGTAAATATATATATATGTTAATAATGTATGTATATATATATATATATATATATATATATATATATATATATATATATGTATATATATGTATATTTATATATATATATATATATATGTAAATATATATATGTAAATACTGTATGTGTATATATATACAAAATGTTTTACCTCAAATGATCCGAACAAACACAAAGTCGTCAGCTCGTCAGATCTCGATTGATTGTACCAATCCATGCTTGCCTTCGCTGTTAACTCGATGATTCCCTTATCTTGATTGTGGCAGTTGACAATGGAACACTTTGTTGGAATTATAAATAATATTGGGTAAATTATCGGTGACAATTAGCGTTCCACTAACTTCCGGCCTTCAATATGGATACTGGCAATGCATTGTGGGAAATGTAAAAAATCAGAACCCCTATATCGATCGATAGTATCAACATCTAGAGCGATCACACCTCCTTTGAAGCCATAGCGATTAACTTCTTGGATTGTCCTGCTCAGTACATGTGTGTGGCATGCTTAGCCATTCCTTTTCCTCTTGTCCCTAAAATGTGTTTATTTTGGTGGTGAAAATGAGGATTTTAGAAGCGGCTTCGCACTGTGAATAGACATGTTCGTTGTGGATCGCTTTCAAATTTGAGCCGAAATTCTGGCAAGACAAGGAATATGGAAATGTAACTGTGGAAATAACGACCCCCGAGCCGATCCAATAATCGGTATTGCTATTGGATTCTTACTGCTGTCCAATTACAACTAGAACTCCACTTTGACAAGGTCCAACTGAGTTTTTTTGTAGCAACATGTTCCTGACGCACAACGGACGTCTATGTCAGACGAGTGTGATATTTGTAAGGATGACTTTCTGATCGACTTGCGCCACTCTATTACATTTCAGCAGGTTCTGTCTCTGGTATACGTACAATAAGAGTTGCAACCCGCTCTCCACATTGGCCACCAGTCAGATAATTTCACATTTTGCTCCTTTTCCTCTCAGCTGATGACATTATCTTCCAAGCTGCAGCATAGTTGACACTCTCTGTCTATATTCTTGAGCACTGCTTCTTAGCTTCTCCGAGAAAGGCTGTAATAAACACTGCAGAGCAGATAGTTGAGCACTTGACTATAGATGCCTGCCTGAGTGCCAAGTCTTTTAGTAAAGATTCACTGTTTAAGTGGGCTCCCCACCATTGGCGACTTGCATGCCAACCGTATCATAGCAACTGACTGTCTGCCTTCTTTTCGTCTCGACCCTGGTTAGCGAAGCTGTGAAGAAAGTTTTGTAATCAATGCCGCTTTCTTCGTTTTGCATCTTTCATATCATTATATGGAGACGTGGCCTGAGGGAAAACGGTCTATCCCTGCTCCCTCCAGAGACACCGCTAACACTCCATCCTGGCAAAATAGAGCAGAATGAATGTAATTAAGACAATGAGGCCTATTTGTATCAGTATCAACATCCTCTTGGACATGGCTACATAGACACTCTCTTCCTGCATGTATGAGGACTTTGAGTATGACCAATGTATGATCCTGTAACGACTTGGTATCGGATTGATACCCAAATTTGTGGTATCATCCAAAACTTATGTAAAGTATCAAACAACAGAATAATAAGTGATTATAACATTTTAACAGAAGTGTAGATAGAACATGTTAAAAGAGAAAGTAAGTAGATATTAACAGTAAATGAACAAGTAGATTAATAATTCATTTTCTACCACTTGTTCTTAATAATTTTGACAACATAATAGAATGGAGAATGACACAATATGTTACTGCATATGTCAGCCGCTAAATAATACTAATAAAAGACAGGTTGTCTTGTATGTTCACTATTTTATTTAAGGACAAACTTGCAATAAGAAACATATGTTTAATGTACCCTAAGATTTTTTGTTAAAATAAAGCCAAAAATGCAATTTTTTTTTGTTTGTTTGTTTTTTTGTCCTGTCCAGCTTCTCAGGCAAATCATATAGTTGATGTAGATGCCCATATCGGCTGTTCAGATTTACTTTACAAAAGAGAAGTGTAGGATACTTCTCTTGTTGCCTTATTTGTATTTGACTTTATTAAATGTATTTATATTATCATTGATAGAAAGAGAAAAAAAGGAAGACAGAGGGGGAAATTGTGGGGACAAGAGGGGGATTATACATAGAGACAAAAACAACAACAGCAAACACAACAACAACAATAGAGCAACATCAGCAAATATGACATGTACAAATATGATGGTAAAAGTGATAGCAAATAAGCAGTTAGCGAAAATAACAAATAATACAGAAATGACAATGAGCATTATTACACTACAAATGGAGCAATACAAATACCAATAGAAATAGCGCTATTGATAATGAACAATACCAATAATTTACCTCTATTATCAACAATACCGTTGTTCAAATGCAACAATACATATACGTAATCATAACTTGAGATACGAAAGAATGCAGAAAAATGGAGGGGGAGAAAGAGAAGCAACCTACATTAACCTTGTAGATTGTTATAGTATCAATAGGTTAAGCTTTGTCAGTGTGCCATGTGTTATACCCAGTTTACCCTAAGGCAACAACGTTAATATATGTTTGATGAAATGTGATTATGTGCATGAGTGTAAGTATGCATATGTACTTGTATATGTACAGAATGTGTATATGTTTGTACAGTGAGTGTATATGTACAGTATGTGTATATGTATGTTTGTACAGTGAATGTATATGTACAGTATGTGTATATGTATGTTTGTACAGTGAATGTATACGTACAGAATGTGTATATGTGTTTGTACAGTGAATGTATATGTACAGAATGTGTATATGTGTTTGTACAGTGAATGTATATGTACAGTATGTGTATATGTGTTTGTACAGTGAATGTATATGTACAGTATGTGTATGTTTGTATAATAAATGTGCGTGTTGATGTACGAACTTTGAGTATGTAAATATGTACTGTATTTGTGTATGTATGTGGGAGCGTAGGTACCTGTATATGTGAATTTGTATGTACAATATATTCGACTCCCAGTGTGCGTGGGAGCCAGAGTACGGCCCTGGAGCCCAACCCACAAACAGTAGGTGTGGTGCCCAGGGAACCAGGGACTGCCCAGGGAACCAGAGACAATTTTTTGTGGTCCCCTTTATTTAGAAAAGTACCGAAAAGTGTCGAAATAATTTTGGTATTGGTATGAAAGTTAAAGTACCAATGATTGTCACACACACACACACTAGGTGTGGCGAAATTATTCTCTGCATTTGACCCATCACCCTTGATCACCCCCTGGGAGGTGAGGAGAGCAGTGAGCAGCAGCGGTGGCCGCGCCCGGGAATAATTTTTGGTGATTTAACCCCCAATTCCAACCCTTGAGGCTGAGTGCCAAGCAGGGAGGTAACGGGTCCCATTTTTATAGTCTTTGGTATGACTCGGGCGGGGTTTGAACTCACAACCTACCGATCTCAGGGCGGACACTCTAACCACAAGGCCACTGAGCAGGTATCGGGACAACACTAGTGCACACATACAAAAGCAGTCATGTTGTTGTTTTGATAGAATATACATTGAATGACAGCTAACACTAGCTTTCCAAATTGCTATTATTAGGCAACGACACCTAAAGCTATTGCACCTGCGTGTGTTACGTACATACGTAATTAAGTCATTCCGTTTGGGAAGCCGTAAGAGGGAGGGATATACTGTGCAAAATACATTGCAATGCTGTACGCTTGGCTTTTTCCACTAGTAGCACCGGTGCTACTAAATGAAAAAAAATAGTCACACAACTAACACGAGAGTAGGGCTGGGCAATATGCATCAAAACTGTTTTAACTATTAAATGAACCAAAAATATGACTAATTTTTATCTTTGTGGAAAATATTAAACACAATGTGTTTTCAAGCTTATGAGATGTGATGCAAGTGTAAGCCACTGCGACACTATTGTTCATTTTTTAAATGTTTTTATTTGTTTATAAATGGCTGTAATGATAATGTCAATGAGGGATTTCTAATCACTGCTATGTTGATAATAATCATTTTTGTTTGACTGCTTTTGGATTGTTTTGTGTCATGTTTTGTGTGTCCTCTCAATTGCTCTTTTTTATTGCTATTCTGAATGTTGCTGGGTCGGGTTTGGTTTTGGAATTGGAATTGCATTTTTATGGTATTGTTGTGTATTGTTTTGTTGGATTGCTTGATTTTTTTAAACAACTGATATCAAGAACTATGGCCCATAAACTAACCCATAAACAAAAATATTGGTTGACTAGGGATGTCCCGATCCAGGTTTTTGCACTTCCGATCCGATACCGATGTTGTTTATGCACTAACGATCCGATACCGATACTGACCGATACTGGCCTATCCGACCATGTATTAAAGTTTAAAGTTATTTAGCCTACTTAGTTGTCAGAATCCTGTTGAAAAGGGTTTTAGTACTCTTGATAACAACTAGCCAGCTGAATTAGGGGAGTTTGAATAATACACAATGGTTGGTAACAAGAAACTGACCTGTTTATTCAAGGATAAACACAAAATAGACAAAATTATACATGACAAACAGAAATGGCATCATTGAACTAGGGCTGGGCGATATGGCCTTTTTTTAATATTGCGATATTTTAAGGCCATATTGCGATACACGATATATATCTCGATATTTTGCCTCAGCCTTGAATGAACACTTGATGCATATAATCACAGCAGTATGATGATTCTATGTGTCTACATTAAACATTCTTCTTCATACTGCATTCATATATGCTACTTTTAAACTTTCATGCAGAGAAGGAAATCACAACAAAAAAAAATCACTATTTTTTTCATACGGTGTTGATGCGGAAATGTTTGCCTTGGCATTTTGATGGTGTGGACGTGTGGCACCGAATGGAGATAAGCGTCTCGACAGACGTAACAATATTTGAACAATGACGACGAAAACTGTTTTCTCTGTCGTGTCCGTGTGTCGAAAATTGTTATGCGCTTATTTTTTTTATTTGATTTTGTGCTTGGCATAGATTTGCCGTGCGCAGAGGACGCTTGAGCAGTGCGCAATTGCACAGGCGCGCACCTTAGAGGGAACGTTGCTTGCACGGCTGCGCTAGCATCACAGCTAACGTTAGCCATGCTGCTACCTCTCTGCTCGGGGAGGACGTATACGTATGTGACGTATGACGTGACAGTATGTGACGTGTGTAAGAAGGTGCGCTTGCTGTCTGTGAGAAGGAGACACAGGAAAGAGTGAGAAGAGCCTGTCGTGTAATGCCAGCAGCTAAAAGCAACTGCGTGAGAATCCACAGACCTGTGGATGTGATAAAGGTGTGCTGGAAAATGCGTAACGGAAATTAGGGAGCAGCAGAAAAGTGGAAAGTATTATTTAAATCGGTGCGTTGGAAAACACGGACCGGCATTTTCCCATGCCTTGCCGATACGCATTTTTTGGCAAATATCGGCGGCCGATCCGATCCAAATATCGGATCGGGACATCCCTATCGTTGACATAACTAAATATCTCCACCTTGCCTTGTTTTTCAATTTTCGGGACTAATGGGGATCTCAAATACGCAAAAACAAGTAAGAAAAGTAGGTTTTGTATAATAGAATGCCAACTTAAGAGGCATTTTGAGATAAAAAAAAAAAGAAGAAGAAAAAGTCTTGGAAAAAATATAAGAAAAGTCAAATATAATCTCCAATCTTTTAAAAAAAATTTTTTTTAGCTATACCCAAGAACAAAATGTGAAATAAAGTGCACTAGTTTAAGAGGGCATGTTTAAATGTCAGCAGAAACATGAAAATGATAGAACTTCAACAATGGTGTTTAAACAGGTAAATATTATTATAGGACATACACACAAAGATGTTAGCCAGGAACACCAACCTGCTTCATGTTGCTGTGTGGCAGGCTGTGTTCTGAAAATGACCTTTAAAAAGTCATTCATTTTGGACCGTATTTTTCGGAGAATAAGTCGCTCCGGAGTATAAATCGCACCGGCCGAAAATGCATAATAAAGAAGGGAAAAAACATATATATGTCGCATTTTTGGGGGAAATGTATTTGATAAAACCCAAAAGCAAGAATAGACATTTTAAAGGCAATTTAAAATAAATAAAGAATAGTGAACAACAGGCTGAATAAGTGTACGTTATATGACGCATAAATAACCAACTGAGAACGTGCCTGGTATGTTAACGTAACATATTATGGTAAGAGTCATTCAAATAACTATAACATATAGAACATGCTATACGTTTACCAAACAATCTGTCACTCCTAATCGCTAAATCCCATGAAATCTTATATGTCTATAGTCTCTTACGTGAATGAGCTAAATAATATTATTTGATATTTTACGGTAATGTGTTAATCATTTCACACATAAGTCGCTCCTGGGTATAAGTCGCACCCCCGCCAAACTATGAAAAAAACTGCGACTTATAGTCCGAAAAATACGGTACTTGTTACTTAACCAAAAAGGAAATTGAGTGACTAACGGAATTACTCTTTAATAAATGTAATTAACTATTAAGGGAAATTAATTAATGTGTTGCTTAAAAAATAAACTTCAAATATCTGGCATATTGCGGTTGAGATAAGTTTCAGTGTGTGCGTGTGCCTTTTAAAAGGCGGTGCCTGTTGCCTAGTGATGTGTGACGTCAGCGTGTGCCTTTGGTAGTCTGAGGCCCCTTCTACACTAAGCCGGCTAAGGTTATCCAGGGTGAATCCCACCTAACCTTATCCGTGTCCACACACACACAATGGTCGTTTAAGACCCCCTGCCCGTCTCCGTCCGCCGGTGCAACGCGACCTAGTACGCATGCGCAGAAAATGCGCACGTCATCGTCACCTCCAGTGTTGCTTTGTGTGCAAGTTCTTAAATTAAAATGTAACTTATCTGAACAATATCCAGTGTTGTGGTATTTCAATTAATTGGAATCCAGTGTGCTGTGGGGCCCTATTGTAGTGAATCACACCACCATAAATTAATCAAATCTTTACTGAACACATGAAAGTAAACAATGTGATATAGAACATTTTACATCAGTCAATCTAGGGATCTAGATATCTGGTCAGGATACTCCTCACTCTTTTGCCTTCACCTTCATTGTCCATTCGTTTTTGGTGACTTTATATACTCTGGACCTAGACGTTGAGTCCGCGACATACATGGCGGACAATAACTGATACAGTCTGCTTTGCCAGTTCAAAAGCATTCGCCGTTTTCCGTAGATTTCCCTCGTCGGCCAAGTAATACAAAGCACACGCTACCTTTTTTATCACATCAACGGGAGCCCGCAATCTCGTTGTCTCTCCTTCGACAATGGACAAAGTTTTTCGGTAAGTAGAAAAGCATACTGGCACCATACTTATTTTGATTATTGTATCTCAGCTGTTTGTACATGTTGCAGTTTATGAATAAAGGTTTATAAAAAAAAAATAAAAATAAAAAAATATATATATACCGGTATATGTATATATATATATATATAAATTGCCTCTGCGCATAGCATAGATCCAACGAATCAATGACTAAATTAATCGCCAACTATTTTTATAATCAATTTTAATCGATTTAGTTGTTGCAGCCCTACATAATCGATATCAATATAAAATGCGATAAAATATTTGATATATATTTCTTTGTTTTGGTTGGAAGAAACCAGACATTTCTCCCAGTCCCAGACCGTAGTCGAAGAGATCAGGGGAGACGTTCCGTCCATGGCCAATGTTTTCGTCGGGTGTAACACCTTTCACTTTACCCGACAATGGGTCTGCTAAGCTCCGCTTTTGGGTCGGAATGACGCGGCTGCCGATTCGTTACAATTTGGTCACTTTATTCTTATTTCTGCAAGACACAACCCGACACCATCCATCCATCCATTTTCTACCGCTTATTCCCTTCGGGGTCGCGGAGGGCGCTGGAGCCTATCTCAGCTACAATCGGGCGGAAGGCGGGGTACACCCTGGACAAGTCGCCACCTCATCGCAGGGCCAACACAGATAGACAGACAACATTCACACTCACATTCACACACTAGGGCCTAACTCTTCCACTTACTTCACTCACCCAACACACTGCCATTCTTAAAGGAGCACATAGACACGTACCCTACTCTCACAACACTTCTGTGGTTGCACTGTCTTACTGTCTCGCTGTGGATTCTCTGCATGGAGTGAGGAGAGAATCTGTTATATTTTAAATATATCAACTCCATAACAGAAAGATGTTTTTCTACATCTTGTCACTTCCAATGTGTGGGTTTAATTAGTTGCTTCCCAAAGTGCTCTGTTTATCTACATAATTTTATTATTGTATTATCCTACCTGACTACCGGACACACTCCCCGCTGATAAATAGCACCCCTGGTAAGTTGGACATTGTTCTACTGTATTTATTGGCAGGTTTAAACAAGTCATAAAAAGTATCAGTAATTATCGATATCGATCAATAAAAAAAACATACATCGTGATATAGCCATATCGCCCAGCCATAATGTCCAACATGTTATACGGATGGGCCAAAATTTTACTCCAGTTTTAGCAAATTTGGATGAATTTATTTGCACCGGAGCTTGTATGCGAGCCGTGTCATCGCGACGCACATCATGTCGATGAAAAAAAAGTGCCGGTGTTTTTCAAAAGTGGTATAGTAACATTTTTAATTCATTATTACTAGTACCGGTATACTGTACGCCCCTGGTTTATTTACATATACTATTCTGCCCTCCCTGAATTTTGGAATTTAGTTTGGCAGATAGGTAAACAGTCCTTTGAATTAGTGATGAAAACATTTCTAACTTAATGTTGAGGTTTCTTGAAGTTCTCCACAATGCAGTTTTTGTAAAAGGAAACGCACAAAGAAAAGTACATTAGCAGTCTTTTTGTCACAATGTGTCAACTTTTTTCTTATAAAATTGGGAACAATTTCTCATATTATTTCTGTTTCTGTAATATTGCAATATTTTCTCATAAAAGTATTACTTTTTCATGTAAAATTATTACTTTTTAATGCAAAATGGTGACATTTGTCATATATAATTCTGACTTGTATCACAATATTACCAATTGTTTTGTTGTTCTTGTAAAATAGTGACATTTTTTTAGTAAAATTATGACTTTTGTCATAATTTTGCCAAGTGAAATTCCGATTATTATTATAATATTGCCAACATTTCACAGTTTTCTTCTAAAATTGTGACTTTTGTCGAGTACAATTACGACTCTTTTCTTAAAATTGCCCAAATGTTAAGCTTTTCTTGTAAAATTGCGACTGTTATTGAGTAAAATTCCAACTTGTATCATAATATTGCACAAATGTTTAGTTTTTCTTGTAACATTTTAATTGGCTTTGAGTAAAATTACGACTTTTATTATGAAAGTTTTTCTTGTGAAATTGTGACTTTTCTTGTGAAATTCCAACTCATTTTTCGCAACACACTTTTTTATATTCAAAGAAGGTAACAAATACAAAAATGTGTATGTGTGTGTAGTGTTACCCTGCTGTATTGCACAATATAAAACTAAAAAATAATGTAATTTTTGGGGAGAATTTGTTTTACTTTTGGCGCCTCTAAATATACTTGTAGCGGGCCGACGATTTGTCATACCATCATTAAAAAGTAAATTTATCTTAAAGCATAACTTTTTACTTTTTAAAGTTTTTTTTTTTTTTTTTTTTTAAGGCAGCAGCTTGCAGTACCACCACATTAAAAACACGCTATTGTTCACTGAGCATTCGTGGTTTCCTGGTTTGCATGGCCGATTGTTTATTCATGCAGGAGATGAACTGGGGTCAGGTGCTGCTTCCAGTAAACCCTAGAAGTGTGAGAGAAAGTACAATGTGATATTTCCCAGGATTCTCGGTTTGAGTGGGAACTTTCCACAACAAAAGATAATCACTGTGGATAATCTACAGGTGTAGCGCAAGCCTCGTGTGTGCTTTAAACACATATTTCTTTATGGCTTCTTGTCGTTGCTCCATGTTCATGACGTGACTACATGCTGCCTTCACTTTGTAATTGGATCCTATCATCTCAACACGTTCCCACTGAGGACGAGGGCACCTGCTGGGCTCCTTGCATAGTTTGGCCCAATGTGTTTAAAAACACACACACACACACACACACACACACACACACACACACACACACACACACACACACACACACACACACACACACACACACACTGTGCTTTGCAGGGAATGGCTGATTGTTTGGCTATTTATAGCCATCCTGACTGTACAGAGTCTGGCTGGGATCAGTGGCCTAGCTCAGTGAGGAGAACACCTCACTGCAGGCTTTAACAGTCCACTGCTTGCTGCATTCTGCAACCTTGGTTCTCCTAAAAACCTCAAAACAAGGCACAAAATGTCACATTAGTATTCTCCTCTGGGTGTTGGACATCACTTTATGCACACAATTAGGAAGTTGTACAATCGCAGTCGCAATGGGTTGTGCTCAAATTACTTTGGCGGATATGTTACTGTAATACAGATATCCCCGAAATTGTATCACAATTTAGGGCTGCAGCCATCGATTATTTTAGCAATTGAACATTCAAGTAATCGAATAAAACGTACTTTCTACTAGCCTCAATGCGTTTTTAAAGGCCTACTGAAACCCACTACTACCGACCACGCAGTCTGATAGTTTATACATCAATGATGAAATCTTAACATTGCAACACATGCCAATACGGCTGGGTTAACTTATAAAGTGCAATTTTAAATTTCCTGGGAAACTTCCGGTTGAAAACGTCTAGGTATGATGACGTATGCGCGTGACGTCAGTAGTTGAATCAGACATTTTGGAATAGGTCGGTCGCCAGCTTAAATCGTCTTTTTTCATCGCTAAATTCCACAGTATTCTGGACATCTGTGTTGGTGAATCTTTTGCAATTTGTTTAATGAACAATGGAGACTGCAAAGAAGAAAGCTGTAGGTGCGATCGGTGTATTAGCGTCTGGCTACAGCAACACAACCAGGAGGACTTTGACTTGGATAGCAGACGCGCTATCCGACGTTAGCCGCCGACCGCATCGATGATCGGGTGAAGTCCTTCGTCGCGCCGTCGATCGCTGGAACGCAGGTGAGCACTGGTGTTGATGAGCAGATGAGAGCTGGCTAGGTGGAGAGCTAATGTTATTAGCATAGCTCTATCGAGGTCCCGTAGCTAAGTTAGCTTCAATGGCGTCGTTAGCTAGGCTTTGTCAACCGGTACAGCATTAACCGTGTGGTTACAGATCCAGAGTTTGGTGGTATTGTTGATATTCTGTCTATCCTTCCAGTCAGGGGCTTATTTCTTTTGTTTCTATCTGCAGTTAAGCACGATGCTATCACGTTAGCTCCGTAACTAAAGTGCTTCGCTGATGTATTGTCGTGGAGATAAAAGTCACTGTGAATATCCATTTCGCGTTCTCGACTCTCATTTTCAAGAGGATATAGTATCCGAGGTGGTTTAAAATACAAATCCGTGATCCACAATAGAAAAAGGAGAGAGTGTGGAATCCAATGAGCTCTTGTACCTAAGTTACGGTCAGAGCGAAAAAAGATACGTCCTGCACTGCACTCTAGTCCTTCACTCTCACGTTTTTCATCAACGGATCTTTCATCTTCGCTCAAATTAATAGGGTAATTGTCGCTTTCTCGGTCCAAATCGCTCTCGCTGCTGGTGTAAACAATGGGGAAATGTGAGGAGACTTTCAACTTGTGACGTCACGCTACTTCCGGTACAGGCAAGGCTTTTTTTTTATCAGCGACCAAAAGTTGCGAACTTTATCGTCGATGTTCTCTACTAAATCCTTTCAGCAAAAATATGGCAATATCGCGAAATGATCAAGTATGACACATAGAATGGATCTGCTATCCCCGTTTGAATAAAAAAATGTCATTTCAGTAGGCCTTTAAGGGAAAATTGTTGAAATAAACAAGGATTTTTCTGATTACCTTTATTCTTTCTTCTTATGTAGTATATGCACATACATTTAAATTGCACATTTAGTATGAGAGTACCACTATATATTACTTATATTAAAAATAAAAAAAAAGTTAAACACACAGACGCCACATTACCTACCCGTAGTGCGACCTACATCACCAAAAGATGCACCGATCCCATGTGCGCTCTATTTTAAGTTAAAGTTAAAGTACCACTGATAGTCACACACACACACTTGGTGTGGTGAAATTGCCCTCTGCATTTGACCCATCCCCTGGGAGGTGAGGGGAGCAGTGAGCAGCAGCGGTGGCCGCGCTCAGGAATAATTTTGGTGATATAACCCCCAATTCCAACCCTTGATGCTGAGTGCCAAGCAGGGAGGTAATGGGTCCCATTTGTATAGTCTTTGGTATGACTCGGCCGGGGTTTGAACTCACGACCTACCGATCTCAGGGCGGACACTCTAACCACAAGGCCACTGAGCAGGCTCGATCTGAGAAGTCTTGCGGAAAAAATATGCATATTTTAAGTTCCGAGTACTCCATGCGGTCTGGATTTTTTAAAGTTGTAATAATTGAACTCATTAAAATAATATTCGAAGCAGCAAAATAAAAATCTGAACTTTTTTTATAATCAAATGTAATCGGTGAATCATAATTAGTTGGAAAGTTAGTGTGGGTGGTCCCGCGTGGGCCACCACAAAGACATTTTGGTTGATGCCTTGTTTTGTTTTTGTTTTGGTTGATGCATGTATTTCAACCAGTCTCGCTCAAAGTTAACAGATTTGTACTTTTCATTCCCCTGAGCTCGCATGCCAAATGTGGGCGAGTTTTGTCTAGTCAATACGGTTTATGGGGTCAAACTTCAAAATGACGCAGTGATAAAATTGCTATGGTATGGAAAGGGGTAGGATTAAATAAGCTCAGCTTCTTCCTACTCCTTTTCGGACGTGCTGTAATGAAACAACTGGAAATATGTGATGCATTACATTGTATCATAGGCATGTTCGAAATAAACAAACTGAACTGACCTGAATTTAAATGATGCGGACACATTTGTTACTGGATAATTTCTAATACGCTTCTGCCTTGGAGACTTTGTATCTGTAGGTTATATGCAACTATAATTATTTGATACTTGTTTATGTCGACAAATACAATATTGTTCAATTAAGGACACACATTGTGTCTGTTGAGCTTGTGTGCTATTGTGTGCTTGGCTGTTGGGTAGCTGCTAGCGCCTAGCCTACAGCATGTTTACCTTTTGTAAAGGACTTCACTAAAATACAAGAAAAGACTAACTTTGTGTGCTTATTGGAGGAAATGTAGACGTTAACTGATTGTCCAGCTTTGCACAGGTAAAGGTGCTTACAGTAAGTCGGGGTTTTTGACGGAAGACGATACCATATACTTGTTTTTTTTATATCAATATCAGATTGGGACACCCCTAATTATTATTATTTCACTTAAATATGAAAGTCTAAGCAGCGTAGTACTTCCATGGATGTGATTAAGCTTTGTCTTGCAGAAACATCATGGTCCGCTTGAAAGTTGCAGAATTATTCCTTTATGACTGCTTTAAGAACAGGTCATTTAATACAGTGGTCCCCAACCACCGGGCCGTGGATCGATTGGTACCGGGCCGCACAAGAAAAAAAATAAAAAAATATTTTTTTATTTTTATTAAATCAACGTAATAAACACAAGATGCACTTACAATTAGTGCACCAACCAAAAAAACCCCCCCCCCATTTAAACTCATTTGCACAAAAGGGTTGTTTCTTTCTGTTATTAATATTTTTGTTTCCTACATTATATATCAATATAGATCGATACAGTCTGCAGGGATGCAGTACGCAAGCACGCATGATTCTATTTTTTTAAGACAAAAAAAAAGAAATAATAATAATAAAAATTAAAAAAATAATACCATTCCCCCCCCAACTAAATCATCCTTATTAATAGCAGCCCAAAGTGGTACCACACAAGTATGTAGGACAGCATAAACACAATAACCCTGTCAATCATCATTTTGATAGTGAGTAAGTTGCTTGCCATGCATATTCTGAAAACTAAACATGCATGTCCTCTGTTTTCTAAGGCTCTAAAATGACATTGTTTTCCCATTTTTAGTCATGTATGCGACCCCCCCTTGTTTGGTTTATGAGACAACCTTGACTCCCTCCCTGCACTGTGGAGCCAGTGCTTTGTCATTGAGGACACCAGCTGAAGGAAATGAAGAATAGTTTGTGTACACACCAAGGCTGGAGCCTCTCATGTGTTTGTCCTCCTCACTGGTGCTAGGGTGCAGAGCACTGAGGTGGTTCTATGGACGTCTAGTCGTGCAGACGAGCAAACACATGCACTTCAAAATAGCAGGCACCGATCGGGAGGCGCGTTGCACTTTGCGGCTATTTTCGTCGGCATGTACCCATTTTCCGCTGCATACCTATTTGTAGTTGTCTTGGCAGCGGAGTGGGAAGATGAAGTTACAAAGAACAGGATAAAGGACACAAACTGCAGAATGTAGGTGAATTGTGGAAACATGGTCGATCTCAGTCAACACGGATCACACACATACTCTATTTAATAAAGTAATGAGCTTCAGGAAGCTGCCTTATCTCTCAACCACTTGCACTCACTCTGACTTCCTCCTCCTACTCCCTCTGCCAGTCAGGCTAAATGTTGCAGAAAAGCGCTATACCGCCTCTACCTGGAGGAATCGCCCACAGAGCTCATTGCCCTAAAGCGCTAATCACTTACTGGCGCCTGCTACCCATCAAAACATCTAGCTGTCTAGTCTTGCTGATCTATACATGTGAAGGATCGGCGGGTATAGAAATGAGATGGAGACAAAACAATAATTCAAGGTTTGAAAGCCACTTAGTACCGTTATTGTTTTTAGGGTCTCGAGATAGCGAGACCAACCCAGTGGACTTAGGGCGGAATATTCTGTTGAGCCTCTACTTACTGTGGGAACCATAACACAACTGAAAGACCCCCAACTAGAGATGTTCGATAATGTCGGACTGCCGATATTATCGGCCGATAAATGCTTTAAAATGTTGTATCGGAAATTATCGGTATCTGTTTCAAAAAGTAAAATGTATGACTTTTTAAAACGCCGCTGTACGGAGTGGTACACGGACATAGGGAGAAGTGCAGAGCAGTTGCGTCTCCCAGTCATACTTTCCAACCCTCCCGATTTTCCCGAGAGACTCCCGAATTTCAGTGCCCCTCCCGAAAATCTCACGGGGCAACCATTCTCCCGAATTTCTCCCGATTTCCACCCAGACAACAATATTGGGGGCGTGCCGGCCCAGTCACATAATATCTACGGCTTTTCACACACACAATTGAATGCAATGTATACTTGGTCAACAGCCATATAGGTCACACTGAGGGTGGCCGTATAAACAACTTTAACACTGTTACAAATATGCGCCACACTGTGAACCCACACCAAACAAGAATGACAAACACATTTCGGGAGAACATCCACACATAACACAACATAAACACAACAGAACAAATACCCAGAATCCCTTGCAACACTAACTTTTCCGGGACGCCACAATATACACCCCCCGCTACCGTCCCCCCACCCCCACCTCAACCTCCTCATGCTCTCTCAGGGAGAGCATGTCCCAAATTCCAAGCTGCTGTTTTGAGCCATGTTAAAAAAAAATAATGCACTTTGTGACTTCAATAATAAATATGGCAGTGCCATGTTGGCATTTTTTTCCATGACTTGAGTTGATTTATTTTGGAAAACCTTGTTACATTGTTTAATGCATCTAGCGGGGCATCACAACAAAATTAGGCATAATAATGTGTTAATTCCACAACTGTATATATCGGTATCGGTTGATATCGGAATCGGTAATTAAGAGTTGGACAATATCGGAATATCGGCAAAAAAGCCATTATCGGACATCTCTAGTCTCGAGATAGCGAGACCAACCCACTTAGGGCGGAATATTCTGTTGAGCCTCTACCAACTGTGGGAACCATAACACAACTGAAAGACCCCCAACCCAATTAATATTACATAGCATCAAAGATAACCAGCTGAACTCCAGCTGAGTTGTAGAGTGACTCTTCTCGCCAGTTATATACTGTATATCAGTGGTCCTCAACCACCAGGCCGCGGCCCGGTACCGGTCCGTGGATCAATTTGTACCGGGCCGCACAAAATATTAAAAAAAAAAAATAAAATAAAATTTTTATTTTTATTTTTATTAAATCAACATAAAAAACACAAGATACACTTACAATTAGTGCACATCAATATAGATCAGTACAGTCAGCAGGGATACAGTCCGTAAGCACACATGATTGTATTTCTTTATGACAAAAAATAAAATTAAAATACCATACTCCCCCCCACCCCTGGTCCGTGGGACAAATTTTCAAGCGTTGACCGGTCCGCAGCTACAAAAAGGTTGGGGACCACTGCTGTATATGATAAACCTCACATTTTATTTAAAAAATAATTTGATACAATAATCCAGAAAGTCACAAACCTGAGGCACACTCGTTCAAATGATATAGAGGCAGAGGAAAGTTGTGGTATGGAGCTTTAGAACTGATCCATTGTGCACCTTTTGACACCCTTTCATGGCATATCCACTTGGTCTGGGCTGATAATACTGTACATTTTCCTGGACAATATATTGTCTCACTAGGGATGTAACGAATAAACGGTAGTACCGGTAATGATAACCACGGTAAAACTCCTGATGATTAGTATTACCGTTTTAAATTAAAATCATCGGAAAACCGTGGTTAATAACTGCACTTTGGTAAACTCACAGACTGACTGGGGCCAGTTTGCTTGCTTAACCCTTGAGGTGACTTAATTCAAAACTTAAGCGCTGAAAAACGGACACGCTCAAAAAAGTTTTATAAGGAAGTCATATGTTATTTTATTATTTTATTTAAACTTTCAAGGTTTTAAAATCTCCAACAGCTTCAGACCTATCCGTAGATATATATATATATATATATATATATATTTTTTTTTTTTTAAATATATAATTGTATTTTTTTATGCTTTATGCTGCTTTTGTAAAAAAATAAAAATAAATACATGATTGGAAAAAAACTCGATATGCATAATGTCCAAAACAAGTTGCTAAGTGGAATACTTTAAATGAGGTAATTTCAGCCTTTGATAGTTCAATAATACATAACACTGATTTTGATGCCCTATTATTTTTGGAACAATAAAAAATTTTTCCCCAAAAACTCACACTGAAAAACTGACGTGCTCAAAAGAGTGTTATAAGTAAGTCATATGTTATTTTTTTAAACTTTAGATTTTTTTCAACATCTTTAGACGTATCCGTAGATATCAAATGTATTCCCTCTATAAGGGAGCCTACTATGGCGTCACATTAGTGCCAAAAATCAGAGCGCATAAAAACTGTTATCGCGCGCTGATTCTCCACTTCGTGCGCGCGCGCGACACCCTTTTGCGCGCGCGTGGTGCCTTTTTGCGCGCGCGACGCCTTTCTGCGCGCTCTCTGTGTACTCCTGGCATCTCTCCTCGCGCTCTCATGTTTCTTTTTGGCAATTTGGGGGCGGGTATGCTTAGACGGCCCCTTCTTTCTGATTGGTCAGGCGAAAAATGCTGAAAAATGCTCAGAGCCAATCAGAAGTATAGCAGGGAGGGTCATCGTCAATATGTATCAAGATTTACGGAGGAAGAAGTGGATAAAAAAGATGTCGCGCGCTGATGAAGGTTATTTCATACCACATAAACACAATACAGGGTAACACAAAATGTGACCCAAATAAATAATAAGACAATAAACACCATAATCACATCTTTCAGCCAGAACTGGTCCACCAGCAATAACATCCAACCATAACATTATTTTATATTTTCACTTCTTCTTGAACATTTGTTTTCTAATTTATGGAATTTCTTTTGATTCAGCCATAAAATTAATGAAATAATCTTTGATTTTTGTTTTTAAAATGTTAAAAATAGCTTTTAATAATGTATTCTGAAACAGTTTAAAATATTTAGAGAACTGACTAACACTGACCCTACACAACTATGTTGCACAATTAAGTCTTTTTTTTTTTAAAGCGAAAGAGGTAATTTCAACAGGTACAGCATCCTATGTCATATCTACATGTAATAAGATTTGTAACAAGGCAAACCGTTTATAAATTGGTCGAAAATCGAGCAAGTTATGGTAATTTAATTAGTACATGTACCATTGACATCAATGTAATGATTGAGGCTAGATGTCCGAGGTAAGATGGCTACAACGTTGCTACACTGGAGAATGATTGGTCATATGAAAAATGCTCACAGCCAATCAGAAAGAAGGGGCCGTCTAAGCATACCCGCCCCCAAAGTGCCAAAAAGAAACATGACAGCGCGAGGAGAGATGCCAGGAGTACACAGAGAAAAGGCACCGCGCACGCGCAAAAAGGCACCGCGCGCGCGCACAGAAAGACAGCGCGCGCACAGAAAGACACCGCGCGCGCGCAAAAAGGCACCACGCACGCGCAAAAGGGTGTCGCGCGCGCACACGAAGTGGAGAATCAGCGCGCGATAACAGTTTTTATGCGCTCGGATTTTTGGCACTAATGTGACGCCATAGCCTACCCCTATCTAAAGTTACACACATTGCTGTCTAACTAAGATATGCAATTGTGTACATTGAACCTACAAGTGTGCTCTCTTAGAACAGGAAGACAGGAAGATCGTTCTATACTCAGAAGAATACAAATCGGAGGTGTTTTTACGGTGCATTCAAGAACCACTGAATAGAGTAGGATGCCGCCGTGTCCGCCAGAAATAATACATATTAATATTAGGTTTTTATTAATGACTCACTTTTCATTTAAATAAATCTTAAAGTGATACTCTACAAACCAATATTTAAAACGATAAAAGCTTAGCTATTAAAACAGATAAAATACTAAGACTAAAACCGTATCAGTGAAGCATAAGAAACACAAAACAAGCAAAAACGGTACAGTGAGATTATGGTGTGATAATTATTGTATACCTTGGTAGTCTTTGCGTATCCAGAATGAGACGCTAAATAACATGACATGTTTCTAATTATTTAATTTCACACCCATCATCACCCAAGGTAAACTGAACAATCATCACCAAACATAAACATAATATGAATAAAATATACAAAATACAATCGCTTATAATTATGTTTTTACAAATAATGGTAGACATTGCATGCATTTTGTGACAAACGATGTGAGAGGCATGATTTATGATCTGCAATCAAATTTGACGAGCAAGGATACGAGGAAGCAGCTGATCAGTCGATCATGTCAACTTCGGCACACAAGGTCATGATCACGGCGCTGCTATAAATATTGTGTCTGTGTTAGCGCTTATAATAACAATATCACTCATACTTGGTTAATATTCAAGTCACAAAATGTAAATGGAGTATTGTTGGCGCTTTTTGGATGGTTATTTATTGGCATTTATGGGCGGAATAGAGGGCCTACCATTGACTTCGCTGTAAGCAGATTTTTATTTACGTTTATTTACAGGTTAGAATGCATTTAAAAAACTTCCATCGTTATCATGTTTTATATGATGATTGTGAATGATAGGCAAAAATAAAAAAAAGTGCAGTTCCCCTTTAAGGCATAACTATTAACTGCCTGTTCCCCTTTAAGGCATAACTATTAACTGCCTGTACTGTCTCCACAAATCCCCAACTTGCATCATATAATGTATAAAATAAAAAGCATAATAACACAATTGGTTTGAAACTAAATATGTTTTTGAAAATTATGTAGTCTACTGCAATTAACCAAGTATAACACTTGTGAATATTGCACAATTTTTAGGCTCCAGCACCCCCCGCGACCCCGAACGGGACAAGCGGTAGAAACTGGATAACCTTAAAAAAAAACTACTCACAAAAATTCCTGATAATACAGCAGTCCACTCACACTGCACTTTAGTAAACATGAAACTGTACTCTGTATATTTTGCAAGCATTTATATATATATATATCCCACCTGAGCGGTATAGCTCAGGTGGTAGAGCAAGCCGTGCCAGCAACTTGAGGGTTCCAGGTTCGATCCCCGCTTCCGCCATCCTAGTCACTGCCGTTGTGTCCTTGGGCAAGATACTTTACCCACCTGCTCCCAGTGCCACCCACACTGGTTTAAATGTAACTTAGATATTGGGTTTCACTATGTAAAATGCTTTGAGTCACTAGAGAAAAGCACTATATAAATATAATTCACTTCACTTCACTTCACTTCACATTTGTGTAAAATAATATAAAACCAACCACATAGTGAGCAACATAGCTGTTGCCCTCTGCAAGATAGGAACGCACAGAATGCTTTAGTACAGTAGTGCTACATTCTTACAGGTTTTTGGCTTAAAACACCAGCATGTCCACCACTGCTGGTTTCAGACATGTACGCTCGCATGTCACAGGGTTCCCACCGGCACCGAATAGACTTTCATAGGGTACACACAAATACTTACGGGACAGTTTGCTTAGAATTTGAAAATTCACACCAAACCATGGGGTCTTAGTTGGATTCCTCAATTACTTCGTTTTTTGGTGTTCCCAGTCCCAGTGTCCATGCACATGCTCTAATGCGACTATTGGTCATACGCCATGTTCCCCCGTACGCTGGGTGGCGCTTTTTTACCTTTTTGCATACATAAATGTATTGTTTTCCCGGTTGACCTATGACGTCACAGCAGGCATCTGCAGATCAATGTAGGATGCTTATTTAGAGCCGAAACATTTGAGAAATCGGACTAATTTTGTGCATGGAAACATACTATTGACGATTGACTGGAGCAATCAAAAAGCTAGTCATTTCAGCTTCAATGGCACCCTCCACGGCCAGCCGTAGAGCTGGGCTATTTAACTGCACAATGAAGAGGGCTGCAGCTTCAAGAGCCACTGGCTCAGGGGCCGGACATCGAAATGGGGATGTTTCATCAGAGAGTGCCTCTGCAGATTATATTCCTTTGAGGCTGCGTTTACTAAATTGCAAAGAAAACACATCGGCTTTCACACTGCACTGTCAATAAATTCATTATTCTGCCCTTGCTACTTGTTTCCAGCGTGTGCGGCGAGTTAAAAGCATTAAGAAACGAAAGCTCCAGAAGTTTTGTTGAGAAATGATGTTCCTTCTTTGGAATTATTTCCTTCCTCAGTTTTATTTCTTTACACTTCTTCCTTCATTTAGGTTTGTAAGACTGAAAATATAAACATAAAATAAACATGACAAAAGTATAACGTCAATCAATCAATCAACGTTTATTCCTGATAACCTCTTTACGCAGGAGAGGGGGGCAGGGCAGAAAAGAGACGGCAGATCAACTGGTCTAAACGGGGGGTCTATTTAAAGGCTAGTATATACAAATGAGTTTTAAGATGGGACTTAAATGCTTCTACTGAGGTAGCATCTCTAACTGTTACCGGTAGGGCATTCCATAGTACTGGAACCTAAATAGAAAACGCTCTATAGCGCGCATACTTTTTTTGGGTTCTGGGAATCACTAATAAGCCGGAGTTCTTAGAACACAGATTTCTGTCTGGGACATATGGTACAATACGATCATCAAGATAGGATGGAGCTAGTTTAGCCGTTTAGTATTTTATACGTAAGTAGTAAAACCTTAGTCGCATCTTAAGTGCAGAGGAAGCCAGTGCAGGTGAGCCAGTATAGGCGTAATATGATCAAACGTTCTTGTTCTTGTCAAAAGTCTAGCAGCCGCATTTTCTACCAACTGTTATTTTTTAATGCTAGACATAGGGAGCCCCGAAAATAATACGTTACAGTAATCGAGACGAGACGTAACGAATGCATGAATATTGATCTCAGCGTCGCTGGTGGACAAAATGGAACGACCATTGTATATTTTACATAAATAATGTTCAATATATATTTTACATAAATAAAATAAAAGGTTTAGCATTAATACATTCACACACCAAACATAGCACACAATATGACTTATTACAATTAAACCTAAGGTGTAGCGTTGCCGCCCTCCACTGGTCAAACTTAGTGCTACATGTATCAAAACAAGCTTTGATCGGCAGGGTTACAGACAAATAACACGACCACAAATTCAAAAAACATCACGAAGTCGGCAATTTCAATACAAAAAAAACTAATTGTCTTTATGCACATTATCTACTTACAAAACTGTTGACAAGCTGCTGCAATGTCAAAATCCAAAAGAAAAACTAAAATCCCGAAACCTTTGCTGTCACCTGAATTAAATTATTCTCTGGACACAGGACACGAGGGAAAGCAATTTTTGATGTTGGACAAAGGACGTGATGCTAAAAAAAGGGAACATTGAGTGCCAACTGTAAAATCTACATCAAGCTGAATGGAGGTCCAGAAGCAAGATTACTTGTTGTCCATGACACCAAGGACCTGGACAAATATTAAAGTTGACACTGCTTTGACAACGACGATGATAAAGGAGTCAGACGGAAAACAAACACCTAAATTCAACACCAACACTATTAAGTTCCAAGGGACCACTAAACAAGAAGACCTGGATTCAGAAGTGCAGTCACGTACAATTATAGAGATTATTGAAACAACATCAAAGATTGTTGAACAAGAAAATATGGTACTGAAAAACTTCTGTAACAAAGATCACAAAAAACAGGATATGGAAAATGATATATATCGATATACAAATGTTTTCTCCCACATCAGTAATAATTGTTTTTATTATACAGATGAACAATATATGTCATATATGTATATAGCATTATTAAAAATGTCACTAAGAGGGATTTAAAAAAACAGAACAGTATGGCATCAGAGGGTTGGTCTTAAACTGGATTAGAAGTTACTTAACCAACAGGAAACAATACATGAAACTAGGCGAACACACGTCTACAACGCTAAATATATCCTGCGGTGTACCCCAGGGATCAATACTCGGACCAAAATTGTTCAATCTTTATATAAATGACATTGGTAATGTTACAAAAGACTTAAAGTCAGTATTATTCGCGGATGATACAATAGCGTTTTGTTCAGGAGAGAACACACAGAAGATAATATAAATAATAACAGAAGAAATGAACAAATTAAAAAGATGGTTTGACAAAAACAGACTATCCTTAAACCTCAGTAAAACTAAAATAATGCTATTCTGTAACAGTAGAAGAGAAAGTCAAACACAAATACAAATAGACTGAATAGAAATTGAAAAAGTAAATGAAACCACATTGCTAGGTATAATGATTGATGATAAAATTAACTGGAAATCTCATATAAAAAATATCCAACATAAAGGGGCAAGAAGCATGTCAATAATGAATAAAGCTAAACATGCATTGGACCAAAAATCACTCCATATTCTCTACTGCTTGCTAGTGTTTCCATATCTGAGTTGTTGTGCAGAAATATAGGGAAATAACTACAAAAGTACACTTCATTCACTAACTGTGTTACAAAAAAGATCAGTTAGAATAATACAAAATGATGGACATAGAGAATATACAAACACTTTATTTATTGAATCTAAAATACTGAAATTCCACGGCATAGTGAATTTTCAAACAGCTAAAATTATGCACAAGGCAAACCTGCTACCCAAGCATATACAACAATTATTCTCAACAAAAGAGGAGAAATGTAACCTTAGAGAACATTTTTATTTAAAACATTTGTACGCACGTACAACACTTAAGACCTTCAGTATATCAGTATGTGAAATTAAATTATGGAATGGATTAAGCTAATAAATCAATGTACTAATATGATCCAATTCAAGAAACTCTTCAAACTTAAAGTGTTTACAAAGTACAAAGAAGAAGAACCATGATAAACATTCTGAATTGATTTCATCCATCCATTCATTTTCTTAGAAATTCTTCTTTTTCTCACCATATTATAATTTTTATTCATTTGCTTATTTTTTAATGTTATTACTTATGGAGTATATTGTGAATACATTGAGAACGGGAAGTGAACAAAAGTGTTACCCACTGCTATGTAAGGGAAAAGGGGCAGGATTGAATAATCTCTGCTTCTCCTTTTCAAACATGTTGAATAGGGAAACTGGAAATTGTGATGTATCATGTTGTATGCATGCATGTTCCAAATAAACTCAAACTCAACTCAACTCAAGTTTCTTGATAAAGCTTACACGCTGGGATTTCTACCATTGTTGCTGCTTGTCTGGATCAGTCTGTTCGTCGCTTAAAGGGTCTGCCAGCACTTGCCCGGGGGCAGAACATTCATACTTTTTTTTGGTCAGTCGTTGTTAAAATTCAGATTTTAGCAATTTTCTTAGATTTTTTTCCAGGATTGAATGAGTTTTTTTGTTTTGTTTTTCCCAAGATGGCGCCGCTGTAGTGGCTGCTGTTGGCAGGAGCTCTGTGCTCTTGTATCATCCTTTTGTGTGGGTTTTTTGGCTTTTTGGTTCAGGACCCTTTGGGGCCGTATGACAAGGGGTGACTTCTGCGGTGCTTTTTTGTGAACTTCTGGATCTGCCTCCTGGGAGTCTTTTGGCCATGGAGACCTGCTGCTGGGTCTCTGCCACACCAGAGTCTGTTTGGAGAGACTGGAGGAGATGCGGATGAAGAGACAGGGCTGCGGAGTTGGCGCTGAGCGCCGGGACGGACAAGCTCCACAGTGTCTTGGCTGAATGAGCAGGTATCAGACACCTCTGTCTCCTTAGACACATCCTAGCTCATCCATGCGGACTGGACACTGCCCGAGACTTAGTGGGCGGCCGAGGGTGGAGTCGGCTCTTTTGGTTGCTTTGTTGGGTCTGCTCCTGTCTCTGGCCATGCATGCTCCCCCCACCCCAGCAGATGATGGCATGGAACACCGCAGAGGCCACCACAGTGTATATGTTTTTTGTTGTTGTTGTTGTTTTACTTTTGTAGCTGTATGTAGAAGTGGCTCTTTTAATGTCTTTAATGTCCTTTTGTGTTTTTTGATGTTTCCCTCTTACACACATGCTTATGTGTGCTATGGCTATGAGTTTTTCCCCCTCTACCTCAATCTGGACCCACTCTCTAGGGGCCCAGGCTTAAACTGAATATTATTTTTTCCCACCCCCCTCCAGCGTTTACCTGTTTCTCACCTTTTTTGTAAGGGGCGCTGGAAGTTGGCAGACCCGTCAGTGATCCTGTTTTGTCTCCCTGTAATGTTTGTCTGCTCTTGAATGGGATTGTGCTGAAAATCTTAATTCATACTTGCCAACCTTCAGACCTGCGATTTCGGGAGGTGGGGGGGTGGGGGGCGTGGTCGGGGGTGGGGCGGGGCATGGGTAAGAGGGGAGGAGTATATTGACAGCTAGAATTCACCAAGTCAAGTATTTCATACATATATATATATATATATATATATATACACATCCTGAAAATATGCAAACAAAACTGTGTTTGGTTAATTGATACTTCAAACTTGCATAAATAAATATTAAGGAATATAACATAACTTGGCTTATGAGAGCTTCAAAATGTAATGAATAAAATGCTAAAGTTGTTGATAAACAAGCAATTATTTTAATAATTAAATATGGTCATTTTAAATGAATTATTATGATAATTTAAAATTAATTATTTCAAATATGGTTATTTTAATGTATAATTCTATGGCTGGATGAAATAAGGAGTCAGAAAAAATAAAAATACAATTAATTTTGATGTTTTTAGCAAAATATAGTAAAAATGTATTTATTTATTTATTTATTTTTTAATTAATAAATATATTTATTTTTAGGTAAGATAAACATAATACAATTTATCTCTCGTCTGGATGATTTAGTTCTGTCACCCTGTTGTCCTTCCATCGTGAAAAAAGGCTGTCCTCACTCAGGTCCGCATGGAGCTGGAGGGGGCGTGGCCTCCAGCTCCAGCTGAAAATCGGGAGATTTTCGGGAGAATATTTGTCCCGGGAGGTTTTCGGGAGAGGCGCTGAATTTCGGGAGTCTCCCGGAACATTCGGGAGGGTTGGCAAGTATGTCTTAATTTCCCTATACTATTAAAGTATTTCTGATTCTGATTCTGAGTAGTATTCTTCTACCCACCCCACTGCTGCTTCATTTCACACATATATGCCTCACTGTTTCCCCCTGTGAGGTGGCAGGGGTACTACATACATGATCAAACCTTGTTTTAATGGTTTCGTCAAGCCTGTTAGGGCTATGTTTGGCAGGCCAAGTGAAACACGCCAGTTGATAATACCTGTCATAGAGGGTGTCTGTCTGGTGAACACGCTACCCAGAAACCGTTCGTGTCTGTGTTGCTGCTGACACAAGTTCCTTTTTCCTGTAAAACGTAACAGTAATAATGCACTAATACTTTACTGAATACTCTGGACCGCTAATAAGTGAAGAGACAATTTACCGTTCATGCAGTTTGCTCCATTTCAAGATTGACTGTGTCTAATGTGTGTGATATTCTCTGGACTGATGTAGGCGGTTTTAAACCTTGGGTTCAGAATGGAAGCGAGATCGAGCAGCACCTCAGTGGCTGGGTGACTGTAATTCTTCTCTTTGTACGTGATTTTTGTCTATTCAGTATCTTTATCCTTTTCTACTAGAGTTTTGTGTTTCATCTGATGCAGGACCGGTTTAAGATATGACACACTAACGTAATCTTCACCTGAGAGGGTGTCATTAAAATGTTGGAGGGGTTTGAGGGCACTGTTTATGGACTCAATAACTTCTATGTCCTGCCAAATGGAAACCTGGGTCGTGCTTTGTTTTGCTCTATTCTCTGCCTAGAACCCCATCATCTTGGGCATTTAGTGATTAAAGAATGTTTCGGAAGATTCGGTTCTTTTTAGGACTTCAGTCAGTTTGGATTTTTTTTCCCCAGCTATGTAAAACATGCCCAACTAATTTTTTTACAGAGCCCTGTCACCCGCTTGACTCGTGGTTCATTTTTTGTACAGCATTTTCTGGAGGGAAAAAAAAGCAAAGGGTAGCATCTGTGAGATTTTCAAATGTCTTTGTAAATAAAACACATCTGTAAGATAGTCTCAAAGAAAATTGTAAATCATTTTCAGCAGTACATCTAAGTAATAAGCTAATACTGTATGTGAAAAAATCAACACACACACACACACACACACACACACACACACACACACACACACACACACACACACACACACACACACATTCTTGTATTTCTTACCTTCTTGAGACCTCCGAAAAATGCCTACCTCTTTAGAACCACCCTTTCTAGATATATAAATATTTGTATTTACAACATTAATAATATATGCAAACTATGCAAATATAAAAAAGGTAAGCTTTTAGTTAATTTTTTTTTCCAGAATTTTTTGTTTGTAATTGGTTTTTAATCTTCATTATTTACTTCAATTTATTACAGTATGTCTCTATATACATATTATTATTAGGGCCCGCATGGCCCATTGTATAAGGAGTCCTTATGCAATGGGACATAAGGACCTATTGTATTTGTAAGGTTTTATTATTATTCTTTCTTATTCCGCAGCTTTGCGCGGTACTTTGACCCCCTTAACATGCTTCAAAACTCACCAAATTTGACGCACACATAAATAAACTCGAACAAAACTCTTTGGTAAAAATACCAAACCCCAAAACTCAAAATTGCGCTCTAGCGCCCCCTACAAAGTAAACTTTTTCTAACTCCCAGTACGAATGTTGCAGAGACATGAAACAAAAACCTCTATGTAGGTCTCACTTAGACTTAAATTTTATTAATTTATTTCCTCGGCCAAAAATCTACAGGAAGTTTGCTATTCCCCCTTCAACACTAAATTTTAGTAAAATCAGTCACTTTTGCCTTTTTGAGCTTTAATTACATTTCAATTTCTTACACACACTTGTTATTACATATGTTGGCCAGAGGGGGAGCACTTCTAAAAACCCCTCCTTTTTGAGACCACCCTAATTTTGATGAAGTGAAGTGAAGTGAATTACATTTATATAGCGCTTTTTCTCAAGTGACTCAAAACGCTTTACATTGTAAAACCCAATATCAAAGTTACATTTAAACCAGTGTGGGTGGCACTGGGAGTAGGTGGGTTAAATGTCTTGCCCAAGGACACAACGGCAGTGACTAGGATGGCAGAAGCAGGGATCGAACCTGCAACCCTCAAGTTGCTGGCACGGCCGCTCTACCAACCAAGCTATACTGCCCCAATATATGACAGATTTCACCACCAGGGGTGCAAATGAGACATTCTCTATTAGATGCAATGGTTTTCCCTAATGGGACCATGATTTCGGTCCTAACTTGTTCACCGGTCCTCATATAGAAGGTACTTTTCCTTGTTGATGTCTCAAGAAGGGTAGAAATACAACACACACACACACACACACACACACACACACACACACACACACACACACACACACACACACACACACACACACAGGGACAAGAGGAAATGACTTCACTATAGCCAAGTGCAGCCTGTGGCAAAAGCACTGGAGCCTCATCCATCCATTCAGCTTTAATGCATTGTCAGTGGTGATGCACGTCTGATTGCTGCTCTTCAGCCCACAATCTTAATAAGCATTCTTTTAGCCTGTTGGCTATATTTTCTCCAGTGTACTCCTCGGGCAAGTATGTTGTTGTCATTCGGCGCTTCACATTACAATCCTTGTCAATAAAATATACACACTGCATCCGGAAAGCGCTTCACTTTTTCCACATTTTGTTTGTTATTCAATATTCTACCGACAATACCCCATATTGACAATGCAAAAAGGTTTTTTAAAAAAAATTTTAAAGTGCAAAAAATCACACGTATTTAAGTATTCACAGCCTTTGCTCAATACTTTGTTGATGCACCTTTGGCACCAATTAGTCTTTTTGAATAAGATGCCACAAGCTTGGCACACCTATCTTTGGGCAATTTTGCCCATCCTTCTTTGCAGCACCTCTCAAGCTCCATCAAGTTGGTTGGGAAGGGTTGGTTTTTATGCAGGATGTCTGTGTATTGCTGCATTCATCTTTCCCTCTATCCTGATTAGTCTCCCAGTTCCTGCCGTTGAAAAAACAGCCCCACAGCATGATGCTACCACCACCATGCTTCACTGTAGGGATGGTATTGGCCTGGTGATGAGCTGTGCATGGTTTCCTCCAAACATGACGTCTGGCATTCACTCCAAAGAGTTCAATCTTTGTCTCATCAGACCGGAGAATTTTGTTTGTTATGGTCTGAAAGTCTTTCAGGTGCATTTTGGCAAACATTTTACTTAGAAATAGCTTTTATCCGGCCACTATACAATACATGCTTGATTGGTGGTTTGCTGTAGAGATGGTTGTCCTTCTGGAAGGTTCTCCTCTCTCCACAGAGGAATGCTGTAGGTCTGACAGAGTGACCATCGGGGTCTTAGTCACCTCCCTGGGCTGGAATTGGGGGTTACATCACCAAAAATGATTTCTGGGCGCGGCACCACTGCTGCCCACTGCTCCCCTCACCTCCCAGGGGGTGAACAAGGGGATGGGTCAAATGCAGAGGACAAATTTCACCACACCTAGTGTGTGTGTGACAATCATTGCTACTTTAACTTAACTTAACTTGTTTCCTGTAAACACTTTTGATTGGCCAACAGGCAAAGGGCATGGCGCTCAACAATTCTGATTGACGAACATGGCCCTCTGTCTCTTGCCGTTATTAATCGCACTAATTAAAACCTTGATTTCGATTCAATAGCGATTACTTGTGCAGACCGAGTCTGATTTGTAGCCTACTAATTCACGTTCAGCGTAAAAGCAATGTTTTGATTCGGACTAAACAACCAACGATGGATGTCCTGTCAATGTATTCCTATTCTTAAGCCTTCAGTGTGTTTAGGAAGGACTCACAATACATTGTATGGTGGTCAAGCCAACCTTTCTTCTCCTACAGCCTATGTTTCCGCTCAGATCTGCAGGTCTCCAAAGTAGAGATTTTTCTCTTTCTCGTGTTCCCTTTTGAATGCCTTCCAAGCCTCCCTGCAGCGCCGTTGTTCAAGCACGAATCTGAAACAGTGCAAGCGTCGAACCCCAGGGTGTGTTTTCAGAGTGGATCAATAATGGAAAAAGGGCTGCATGTATTATGAATGAAGAAACATTGTACCCTGGCACAGACGCTTGCAAAATGTGGTATTGGCTAATCTACGGTACAAGACACGTGTATTGATGACAGACTTCCATGTCGCCTTTTAACAATCTAATATTGCTTTCTCTATTGAGTTTGGCATGTTGAGTCCCTGGTTGTGATTCATGTATACACACTGTAAAGGGACATCAGAGGGAATGTGACAAGCTGTGCCATTGTTCTTATCAATCGCCACATAATCAAGTGCGTGTGTCATCAAAGCCCAGGCTCTACAGTAGTGTTGTAGAAAGTCGGGTACAATTGAAATTGTTTCTTTTTGAACTACCGTATTTTTCGGACTATAAGTTGCAGCTTTTTTCATAGTTTGGCCGGGGGTGCGACTTATACTCAGGAGCGACTTATGTGTGAAATTATTAACACATTACCGTAAAATATAAAATAATATCATTTAGCTCATTCACGTAAGAGACTAGACGTATAAGATTTCATGGGATTTAGCGATTAGGAGTGACAGATTGTTTGGTAAACGTATAGCATGTTCTATATGTTATAGTTATTTGAATGACTCTTACCATAATATGTTACGTTAACATACCAGGCACGTTCTTATTTATGCGTCATATAACGTACACTTATTCAGCCTGTTGTTCACTAGTCTTTATTTATTTTAAATTGCCTTTCAAATGTCTATTCTTGGTGTTGGGTTTTATCAAATACATTTCCCCCAAAAATGCTAACACTACTTAATTCACGTTCCGTAACCTGTATAATAACCAGGCTTTTACAAAACCATTGTTTTTATAAGCACAAACACTGAGATACTGTGTAGTATACATTTTTTCCAGGTAATTTTGGGCATGCACTCCATTTCTGTCGGCATAGGTTGGCTTCAAGCTCAACATTTTCACCATTAAGTTGTGCCGACCCTGACTCTCTCGGTTTCCGTTTGCTCCAATCTTCCACCCTCTCTTTGTGCTCGCTGAGCTTCTATAAGCAGTAATTAATCCTCTGTATATTCAGCTTCAAAAACATAAGAGTGTGAATCCTCATTTGTCCAAAAATAGTCATCTTTGTTGTCTGTTACCAAGTCTGCCATGATTAGAACACACATTTTGTTTACGGAAGAAGGAGCACACATTTGTTGCCGAAAGTCGGAAGTGCGTTGCTATGAGCACTGAAATAAATGTGACGAAGAAATAAGTTCTGGTAATGCTTAAAATAACCAAAATATGGTAAGTATTGCACATATTACATATTGTTATGCATATTTTTTTTTTTTATATGTATATATATATATTATTTTACATTTATGACTAGAAAGTGCAGGATGTCTTTAAAGTCCATACAGGCAAAAATTTATATTTTGTAGAAATTACATTTTGACCAACATTTTGTTCCATTGTAAAATTAACAAAAAACATGTCCAATACAATTTCCAAAACGTATGATGCAAAGGTTGATGCGCTTCTCAACATTCACGTAAACTCGGTGTAGTAATAGTTGTCCTTGTTTCCATACATTAGGTAAACCCTATATAAAAAGATACTGACAATTTGTACCTCAAAAGTCAATAAGCAATATAATCATAACTAACAAATTGGAGGGAAATAACTGTTGACATTATTTGTTTTCTGAATTAAATTTGACACTTTATTGATGAGGGGCAGCACGGTGGAAGAGGGGTTAGTGCATCTGCTTCACAATACGAAGGTCCTGAGTAGTCTTGGGTTCAATCCCGGGCTCGGGATCTTTCTGTGTGGAGTTTGCATGTTCTCCCCGTGACTGCGTGGGTTCCCTCCGGGTACTCCGGCTTCCTCCCACCTCCAAAGACATGCACCTGGGGATAGGTTGATTGGCAACACTAAATTGGCCTTAGTGTGTGGATGTGAGTGTGAATGTTGTCTGTCTATCTGTGTTGGCCCTGCGATGAGGTGGCGACTTGTCCAGGGTGTACCCCGCCTTCCGCCCGATTGTAGCTGAGATAGGCTCCAGCGCCCCCCGCGACCCCAAAGGGAATAAGCGGTAGAAAATGGATGGATGGATGGATATATATATACTGTATGTATATATATGTGTATATATATGTGTATGTATATATATGTGTATGTGTATGTATATGTATATGTATGTATGTGTATATGTATGTATGTATGTATATATATATATATATATATATATATATATATATATGTATATGTATGTATGTATGTATTAGGGGTGTGGGGAAAAAATCGATTCAAATTTGAATCGCGATTCTCACGTTGTGTGATTCAGAATCGATTCTCATTTAAAAAAAATCGATTTATTTATTTATTTATTTTTTATTTTTATTTTTATTAATCAATTCAACAAAACAATACACAGCAATTGCCTTGATGGTTTAGGTGCGGTTTTGTTTTTATACTTTTTTTAATTTTATTTTTATTTTTTTACACCTTTGTGACTAGTAGGAGTTAGCTGTTTTGCATCTATAGTGCATTACACATTCCTCATAAAGTAAAGTATTGTATTGTTGTTTTTTTAATTCAACACAGAAATGGAGATGATATTAGCAGGTTGATAAACGTGTGAGCTTTTCCTGTCTCCATGCTGCCGCAAACAATGCAGCTCTCCTGTCACACCCTCCTCCTTGTTGACCACACGACATTCCTTTCTTGCAGCGCAACATTCTGCTTGCCAGGGAGGGGCTTGGACTTCATACTCTCAATTTCAAGTTCATCAGCTTTTGCCTCTTTTGTCTTTCCGCGCTCTTTTTCAGGAAGCCACGCATGTGAACTGCTCTCGTGTGACGTATTGTCCCAACTCAGAGGACAGTGTGATGCTGTTTACAATGGAGGCCAGAGGGCACGCTGATGAATATGCATGCACAGATGAACTATTTGTTTGTCCCACAAACACCCAACCGTTTGACATCCACCTCTTCTTTTGGGTGTGTTATCTGATGGCGAATGCATTCCACTCAGCGACTTGTTGGCTTTTCTGTTCAGACCAACCAGCTGTGACTTCCTCTCGGAAAGAGCAGCTTGAAGTAATCAAAGCATGAAATGAGTTTGAAAACTGCAGATATGGAAAACAACACACTGACTGGAGTGCTTGTAGCAGAGGAGAGTCATTTGATGGCATTGCTTTATTAGAAAAACCTTGTTGTATTTTTGGCACGTAAAGGTCTATTTTTAACTGAATGATAGCGATCTCTGTTAGTCACTGTGCCAACTTTTTTTTAGCGCCACCCTGCAGTTGGTAACTTTTGACTTTTGACTCACAGCACTAAAATACAGTACTCTAAATAAACCCCTTTTATAAGGTGCGATTGATTGCCCCTGTCTTTCTAATTTTCCCTTGAACAATATCACCAATGACTGCAGCAGACAAATGGCCCCTTGCTAAACTCAAGGACATGAATATTGACAAACACTACAGAAAGACGTCTTAATCAATGAATTAATCAATCATTGTTTGGCCTAGAGTTGGGGTCCTTAATTATAAGTTAAAGCGGTCCGCTTTCTCCAACCCGGAACATCATAATGTATAGCAGGCATTATAATGTAAGGCGATTGTTTAGTATTCCAACAAGATGTATTGTTGATTTTCACACAATATAAACAATCAATTACCTAAACAATTAACAACCTAACCCTTTTTTTAAATATTTTTTAAATTGAACATTTTTGTGTATATCTATTTATTACTTTCATGACAAGACATGTTGTTGAGTTAGATGACAGGATAATAACAAGATCTAAGGCTGCAACGATTAATACCGTATTTTTCGGAGTATAAGTCGCACCGGAGTATAAGTCGCACCTGCCGAAAATGCATAATAAAGAAGGAAAAAAACATATATGTCGCGCTGGAACCCAGCCAAACTATGAAAAAAACTGCGACTTATAGTCCGAAAAATACGGTAGATTAAATCAGGGGTCTTTCGCTTTTTCCAGGCCAAGGACCCCCAAACTGATGAAGAGATGGAGCAGGGCCCTCTAATTATATATCCTTTTTAAAATTGTGTTTTAAATTAAACTGGTCTTAAAGGTACCATGTTATTGTGCAACACTAAGATATACTGCTAATAGCTTGCTGAAAACTGGCGCTCTGATATGGAGCCAGAACACTGCCAGTAAGATTTGGTATTCAAAAAAATAATTGACATTGTAGAAAAAGTTATATTGGCACCGAAAAAAGTTTTGGCAAAAAAATAACTACAAACTTTGAAAAAATACAATATTTTTGGTGGATGTTTTCGATGCCAATATTCATATTAAGGGACAAGCGGTAGAAAATGGATGGATGGATGGATGGATGTACATTTGTTTTGTTTTTGTCTGTTTCAAAGGTTTTTATGATCGCTTCTCTTTTTTACGATTTTGTTTCTTTTTTTTACGGTATCAAAATAATGGCAGTGTTTTAGCTGTGAGGGGCGGGCGCCCCTGGACGAGGCTTATAACAAGTTTACCCAGAAGCAGTTTTACTGGACTGTAAAAACTCCGTAGAAGAAGCCATACTTTGAAGATGTGGTATAAGCGGTAGGAGAAATTGATTATGTATTTTAAAAATGATCCGTGTTTGTCTCGATATAGCCGTGATATTTGGCAAAACTGTGTATGGAACAATACTTTGTTACGGAAGTACAAGTGCCATTCCATTTTCTATTCGTCCATAGAGTTTCCACTCGTATGGTTTCTTCATTCATCACTTCAAGCAACCTTTTTAAGTTTTACAGTATAACTAAAACAATTCATAGTTACTAAAGTGTCACATGTTTTATAGTAGTGTTTTAATCTATATTTGTACGTGCTATCGTAATGTCATCAAGCTAGCATTGTTAGCATTAGCTATGTGTCTGTGGCGCGGTTGGGAGAGTGCCCGTGCCAGCAACCTGAGGGTTCCTGGTTCGATCTCCACCTTCTACCAACCTCGTCACGCCCGTTGTGTCTTTGAGCAAGACACTTCACCCTTGCTCCTGATGGGTTGTGGTTAGTGCCTTGCATGGCAGCTCCCGCCATCAGTGTGTGAATGCGTGTGTGAATGGGTGAATGTGGAAATAGTGTCAAATAGGGGTGTAACGGTACACAAAAATTTCGGTTCGGTACGTACCTCGGTTTAGAGGTCACGGTTCGGTTCATTTTCGGTACAGTAAGAAAACAAGAAAATATACATTTTTGGGTTATTTATTTACCAAATTTGCAAAATCTTCCACAAAAATATTTTTCTTAGTGAAATATTTGATGTGAAGTAATCGGAACCTTGGATAGGTCAATAATTCATAATAACATTGATTTTGATTCAATATTATGTTTTGAGCAATGACAGTTTGAAAGAAAAAAAAACAGCTTAGTCAACATTGCAACTTTTTCTAAATTACATTTAACCTTTAAACTTTTTTATTTCACTTTTGTTATGTTTTTGTCTATTTTAATAGTATTTTTAGAATGTGCCGTGGGCCTTTAAAACATTAGCTGTAGGCCGCAAATGGCCTCTGGGGCACACTTTTGACACCCTGCTATAGATAATAAAAAATTTAATCTGATAAATCTATGGATAAAAAGCAGAGCTTGGCGACGCATGCGCGTTTCTCATAATTCCCTCACTCTCTCTGTCTCTGCCCCTCCCTCACGAATGCTGCTGCACGCACAATTTGTTTTGTTTTTAACCCCTTCTCAACCCTGAACGTACATTGAAAATACACGCAACTCTAACTCTAATGCCGGACATTTGAGGCATTTAAGAAACTCCGCCCTGACAGCTCCGCAAAAGAGAACATGTCCGGTGTGTCAAAGCGCTTTGAGCACCTTGAAGGGTAGAAAAGCGCTATACAAGCATAACCCATTTACCATTTACCATTTGTATTGTTTCAATTTCACAAATTCCTCAGCAAATTCACCAAATTGTCACCCTGTAGTTATGTCTGTTTAGCTGATTGGAAAGCTAGCTTCCGCAGCTAATGGGTCCATGACAATGACTTCTGTTTTGTTTGATCAGCCGTTGTACTGCCATGTTACAGGCACCCATTGGAAACAATTAAATATATTTATTAAAAAAACACAATTTTTCTGTGTAAATCACAACATATATATCTGCAGCTTATAGTCCGATGCGGCTAATATATGGAAACATATTTTTTTCTTCTAGATTTCATTGGGTGCGACCTATATACCTGTGCGGAAAATACGGCAGATTTGGCTATGGAAGCCTGAGTGTGTGCATAGAAGAAACAATCAGCAAACATGTAGTTCAAGTAAATTTATGATTAAATATTATGAACAAATAACGTAATATTAATATTTAACAAGTTATGTAAAGAATTCTTATGTAGAGATCTTCAGCTCTCACTGGATCGGTTTGCAGCTGAGTGTGAAGCGACTGGGATGAGAATCAGCACCTCCAAGTCCGAGTCCATGGTTCTCGCCCGGAAAAGGGTGGAGTGCCATCTCCGGGTTGGGGAGGAGATCTTGCCCCAAGTGGAGGAGTTCAAGTACCTCGGAGTCTTGTTTACGAGTGAGGGAAGAGTGGATCGTGAGATCGACAGGCGGATCGGTGCGGCGTCTTCAGTAATGCGGACGCTGTATCGATCCGTTGTGGTGAAGAAGGAGCTGAGCCGGAAGGCAAAGCTCTCAATTTACCGGTCGATCTACGTTCCCATCCTCACCTATGGTCATGAGCTTTGGGTTATGACCGAAAGGACAAGATCACGGGTACAAGCGGCCGAAATGAGTTTCCTCCGCCGGGTGGCGGGGCTCTCCCTTAGAGATAGGGTGAGAAGCTCTGTCATCCGGGGGGAGCTCAAAGTAAAGCCGCTGCTCCTCCACATCGAGAGGAGCCAGATGAGGTGGTTCGGGTATCTGGTCAGGATGCCACCCGAGCGCCTCCCTAAGGAGGTGTTTAGGGCATGTCCGACCGGTAGGAGGCCACGAGGAAGACCCAGGACACGTTGGGAAGACTATGTCTCCCGGCTGGCCTGGGAACGCCTCGGGATCCCCCGGGAGGAGCTGGACGAAGTGGCTGGGGAGAGGGAAGTCTGGGCTTCCCTGCTTAGGCTGCTGCCCCCGCGACCCGACCTCGGATAAGCGGAAGAAGATGGATGGATGGATGGATGGATGTAAAGAATTGTGTTTACTATAAATGATTACATATGAACAATAAACACAAAGACTACATTGACAACTACAATTCAGTTCAATCCAATATATTTAATAGCCAAGTGTTTCTATTTCAGATAATGTCCAAAGTTTCTATTAAAAGGTAAAAAAAAAAGTTTGATAGGTGAAATAACAGTGTTCAATTTTTCCTCATGCAGTGAAGTTAATTCAAAACTGTTACGCAGCTTCGACAATAATTGAAAAAGTAAACAAACACAATAAATGGGAAAAAAAAAAAAATGCTCTTTAGAAATGATATTTTTGGAGGAAATAAGGTTTGGCTACGATATAAACTTATGTAGTACAGCTGTTTTAGGAATACAGCCGTAGATCTGACATTGATGCTAATTTAGCGATGTTAAGTTAAGTTAAAGTACGAATGATTGCCACACACACAATAGGAGTGGTGAAATTTGTCCTCTGCATTTGACCCATCCCGTTGTTCACCCCCTGGGAGGTGAGGGGAGCAGTGGGCAGCAGCGGTGCCGCGCCCGGGAATCATTTTTGGTGATTTAACCCCCAATTCCAACCGTTGATGCTGAGTGCCAAGCAGGGACGTAATGGGTCCCATTTGTATAGTCTTTGGTATGACTCGACCGGGGTTTGAACTCACAACCTACCGATCTCAGGGCGGACACTCTAACCACTAGGCCACTGAGTAGGTAATTAGCAATTATTTCTGTGGGCTTTTAAATGGACATTGCTGCGAACCTGCTAAACTGAACTTAAACTGTTACAGAGGACATGTTGACTCATCACGGAATGGAAGTTTAGAAACAAAGTGTAATTGTATTCATGAGGTTATTCAGTCCATCAAAGTAGAACAAGCAAACACCAAGAGAACACGACCACCACATTGATGATCAGTTACTAAAGTGACCGGTCGCCATAATCATGTGAACCCCCAAGTGGTTGTGGCCCTAAACAACCAAGTGTTTATACCTTGGGCGTATGACTGATGGTTGGCAGAGCTCTGAGCTATCTTTTAAGACCTTTAGCGAAGCCCTTTTTTTTCTATTGAATTCATTTTTTTATCTACATAGCTGTCCCCTGTACAGTAGTGGACATATACATGGTGAAGGAAGGGTTTCCATGTTGTTACAAAACAGTTTGAGTGTCACTACTCTCAAAATGAGAGAGATGATAGATTCTTCTCACGTTTGGTGGTCATAAACGGACTCTTCGGACTCGAATTAATGTTATAACTTCAATAAAAAGTCTGTTTCGCATAAGGTAGACTTTTTCAATGCAATAAGGCATAGCAGCACACTCTATTTTTTTAATATATTTTTTTCTGAGTAAAAAGATAAATGTTTGTCCCTGTGCCTTACAGAGTAGTAGTATGTGGTCATGAGCCGATATATGCTCTATGATGCCATACCCTCTGGCGTTTTGTCGCTACATCTGCCGACTACGTGAGGACCCAGCGTATGCACTTGACGCTGTATCTGTCGCTCTTAGGCTTTCTCATTAATCATGCAGAAAGCATAGCTAATGGATGGTGTTTGTGGTGTCGCTTGCCTTTCACTGCTTACTGGCCAGACAGATCTATTTGCATGACCTATATTTACAAGCAGGCCTTGGTGCCGTCAGTGCCAGTGACATCAAACAAGCATGTATGGATATTATCTGGGGAGCGCCAACTGATGTGACTGATTTTGTGTAAATCACACCTAGTTTTGTCTTTGTTGTTTTTTTACGGACATAATTTTGACTCGTGCATGCTGTTGTCCTAGATGGCCTATATGAATATCATAAATCTTTAACAACCTCACACCTCTATACAGAATTAGTAGTTCTGTGTTCAACTATAACACCAATTATATCTCCTGGTCTTGGTGTTTAGTTCAAAAGTTCACAGTCGGTAACCCATGCTGATCTGCTATATACAGTATGACATTTTCCATACATTGTTATTTAATATCACACATGATAAGGTCTTAAAGGTCAATGATTAATACAGATGAACTGTCACAAATGGAAAAAAAAGCTCCAGTGGTCGTCCTTTGATGGATCCTGTCAGTCTTCCTATTGTAATTTTTTTATTAAAGCGTTGGTGCCATTGAAAGATAAAACAACAGCTGCTTCCTGCTACTTTTATGAAACAATGAACAAAAACATTGTGTAAAAACAACAACAATTCTAAATACGTGTTTGTGGTGCCAATCTTTCATGACCACAATGTTGCTGTATGATTAACATTTACAATATACCTTGTCAATTAACATGCATATGTGAGGCAAACATATATGTCCATTTGCAAAAAGTTATTGTTTGGCATATTCATTTACGTACATAATGTGTCAATCAATCAATGTTTATTTATATGGCCCTTAGTCACAAGTGTCTCAAAGGGCTGCACAAGCTACAACGACATCCTCGGCTCAGATCCCACATCAGGGCAAGAAAAAACTCAACCCAATGGACCTCGGGCGACCGGTGCAGTGAATGTCAAGTGGATCTAGTTAATAATGTGAGAGTCCAGTCCATAGTGGGGCCAGCAGGGAATCATCTTGAATGGAGACAGGTCAGCAGCGCAGAGAGTCCCCAACTGATGCACAGATGAGTGGTCCACTCCGGGTCCCGACTTTGAACAATTAGCGCGTCATCTTTGGTCACCTGATAACCTCTCCACGCAGAGTAGAAAAGAAAAGAGACGGCAGATCAACTGGTCTAAAAGGGGGTCTATTTAAAGGCTAGAGTATACAAATGAGTTTTAAGATGGGACTTAAATGCTTCTCCTGAGGTAGCATTTCTAACTGTTACCGGGAGGGCATTCCAGAGTACTGGAGCCCGAATAGAAAACGCTCCATAACCCGCAGACTTTTTTTGGGCTCTGGGAATCACTAATAAGCCGGAGTTCTTAGAATGCAGATTTCTGGCCGGCACATATGGTACAATACAATCAGCCAGATAGGATGGAGCGAGACCGTTTACTATTTTATACGTAAGTAGTAAAACCTTAAAGTCACATCTTAAGTTCAGAAGAAGCCAGTGCAGGTGAGCCAGTATAGGTGTAATATGATCAAGCTTTCCTGTTCTTGTCAAAAGTCTAGCAGCCGCATTTTGTACCAACTGTAATCTTTTAATGCTAGACATAGGGAGACGCTAAGTGTTCATTTAGCAGCTGTACAACAATTTTTTTGAGGATTTTCGAGTTAAAGGGAAGGTGAGACACCAGCTGGTAGTTTACCATGAGGTCAGGATCGAGGTTAGGTCTTTTGAGCACAGGATGAATAACCTATTTTTTGAATGCTAGGAGAACAGTGCCAGAGGAAAGTGATAAGTTTATAATATTTAGCACTGATGGTCCTATTACAAACAGCTCCTTGATAAGTTTCTCAGGAAGTGGGTCAAGTAAACTTGTTTTGTTTTGTCCCATTTACACTTAGCAGGACTTCCTCTAATGTCAAAAGAGAGAGACTATTTTGGAGGGCAATATCCATCGTATATACATTCGTATCTGTGTTAATAGATACGAATGTAAACATGATGTAAACAATATGTCCTGTTGATTCACATATACAGTACACATAATGTAACCATATATTTATCCATGCATGTAACTAGGAATGTGCCGAGCGATCAGTTGCTGATCAGTATCGGCCCGTTTTTTTTTTTTTAAGTAAGTGATCGCCTATGCTAGGGGTCGGCAACCCGCGGCTCCGGAGCCGCATGCGGCTCTTTGATCACTCTGATGCGGCTCAACTGCATACTTGCCGACGCTCCCGATTTTCCCGGGAGATTTCCGGATTTTGGTGCCTTTCGCAGAAAACTCCCGGAATTAATAATCTTCGATTTTCACTTTAACAATAATAATAAGGGCGTGCCATGATGGTACAGCATTTAACGCCCTCTACAATCTGTATAAACAGCGTGCCAGCCCAGCCTTTTGTTGTATGCTTCTACTTGCACACGCAAGTGACAGCAATGCATACTTGGTCAACAGCCACACAGGTTACACTGACGGCCATATAAAACAACTTTAACACTCTTACTAATAATGCGCCACACTTTGAACCAAAACCAAACAAGAATGACAAACACATTTCGGGAGAACATCTGCACTTTAACACAACATAAACACAACAGAACAAATACCCAGAATCCCATGCAGCCCTGACTCTTCCGGGCTACATTATACACCCCTGCTACCACCAAACCCCGCCCCCACCCCAACCCTGCTTGTTGGGGTGGGGGCGTTGTTTGTTGTTTTCTTTCATTTGTGAAACTGGTCAAAATGGCTCTTTGTGTGGTAAAGGTTGCCGACCCCTGGCCTATGCAGACTAATGCCTTTTAAAGTGGTTTATTTTTAGTCCCCCGGCTGACAAGCGGCTAGCAGCTGATAATGTGTGTCCTTACAGAACAGGTATGCTAATATCTCAGCTAACCACGAAGCTAAGTCAAGAAATAAGGGCTTAGTCAAGTTTAAAAAGTGTAGATAGAACCACGTTGCAGCAGAAAATAAGCAACTATTAAAATGAAATTAACAAATAGATTGATAAGAGTCTCTAGAGAGGATAACTTAACAGCAACCGTTGGTCTGTCAACATTGTCACATCCAAAATGAATGAATGAAGCGTTTGTACGCCGAGGCATGGTCCGCACACAGAGGCATATTTGGCGCGATTTGAAGGTGTCGTAAACAGAGGCGTTTGTAAATCCAGGCTTCACTGTAGTAGTTTGTGCTTTTGTTCAGCTATTGTATAGTATTGACTTTCCATCCATCCATTTTCTACCGCTTATCCCTTTTGGGGCTGCGGGGGGTGCTGGAGCCTATCTCAGCTACAATCGGGCGGAAGGCGGGGTACACCCTGGACAAGTCTCCACCTCATCGCAGGGCCAACACAGACAGACAGACAACATTCACACTCACATTCACACACAAGGGCCACTTTAGTGTTGACTTAGTTTTGCTCAAACAATTGTATGTAATACAATAGAATAAGGAACTGATTTGAACATTGTGTTGATGTTGTTAAACTGTCATTAGCACTCACCATAGTTAATGGGTTATGGTAAATGGGTTATACTTGTATAGCGCTTTTCTACCTTCAAGGTACTCAAAGCGCTTTGACACTATTTCCACATTCACCCATTCACACACACATTCACATACTGATGGCGGGAGCTGCCATGCAAGGCCCTAACCACGACCCACATATGCGGTCCTCTCCAAGGTTTCTCATAGTCATTCATATCGACGTCCCATTGGGGTGAGTTTTTCCTTGCCCTTATGTGGGCTCTGTACCGAGGATGTCGTTGTGGCTTGTGCAGCCCTTTGAGACACTTGTGATGTAGGGCTATATAAATAAACATTGATTGATTGACATTGACCCATCAGGAGCAAGGGTGAAGTGTCTTGCTCAAGGACACAACGGACGTGACGAGGTTCGGTAGAAGGTGGGGATCGAACCAGGAACCCTCAGGTTGCTGGCACAGCCACTCTCCCAACCACGCCACATTGTTGGAAGAATATTGGAGAAATTTAATGTTTTCTTAAATTGCATTAGCGTGCAAATTAGCTAGCTAGCTGCAAGCTAGGTACCAACAGTAGACCACATTTTGCTAGTTCATAAGCCCGAACTTATTCTCAATAATTTCTGCTCATTTTCTTTTTTAAGTTTGTCTGTTGGACGTGTTGGACTTGTTTCTTTCAGTTTGTCTGACATTCACATTACATTTACTAGGGAAACAAACTGTAGCGGGTTAGCATCTAGCTGAAATGTAGCTAATTTAAACTCTCTAACGAGGCTGTCATGCTGTGCTTCCCCTTGCAGGTAAACTTTGTGGCTTGCCAGCTGTTTGCGCTGCTCATGGCCGTGTGGTTCCGTCTCTACCTCCATCCCAGTAAGACCAGTCCCTTCGTCAGACATGTTGTGGCCACTTTACTGGGCTTCTACTTGGCTCTCTTCTGCTTTGGCTGGTGAGTCATTTCTCATTTATGTAAACAATTCTTACTAGGCTTCCTTTCTTCCTCCCTTCCTTCCTTGTGAGTCAGAAAAGCTGAAAGTTGTCAGTGCTGGAAGAAAATTAATATGGAGCGTTCTATATTTCAGACTTGTTGATAAAGCAACCACTGGGTACATTGGGTAGTTTTAGTAAGTATATTACAACACTTTCCTTTCTCATCCTAGCCCAGGCAAATGGAGCAATTAGGTTGTAGCAGATACCTACTTGGAAAGTGACCAAGCTTTAATACAGAACAACACCTCTGCTAAAGGGCCTCAATGTGCATGTTTTACGATCCAATACCAATTTTTAACCAGTGTTTAAATGTAGGTTTGCATTATTAATCAAAACAATGTGAATAAACTAGGGATGGGCGATATAGTCTAAAATCGATATTGCGATATGCAAAACCAGTGAAGATGGCACGTTGTGTAAATCGTAAATAAAAACAGAATACAATGATTTGCAAATCCTTTTCAACCTACAGTATATTCAATTGAGTAGACTGCAAAGACAAGATACTAAACGTTCGAACTGGAAAACTTGGTTATTTTTTTTGCAAATATTTGCTCATTTGGAATTTGATGCCGGTAGACTCCCTGTATGATCAGTGTCAGAGCTTGGTCCGCATTGCCGGCAGTAAGTCGGACACGTTTCCAGTGAGGGTTGGACTCCGCCAAGGCTGCCCTTTGTCACCGATTCTGTTCATAACTTTTATGGACATAATTTCTAGGCGCAGTCAAGGCGTTGAGGGGATCCGGTTTGGTGGCTGCAGGATTACGTCTCTGCTTTTCGCAGATGATGTGGTCCTGATGGCTTCATCTGGCCAGGATCTTTAGCTCTCACTGGATCGAATCGCAGCCGAGTGTGAAGGGAATGGGATGAGAATCAGCACCTCCAAGTCCGAGTCCATGGTTCTCGCCCGGAAAAGGGTGGAGTGCCATCTCCGGGTTGGGGAGGAGACCCTGCCCCAAGTGGAGGAGTTCAAGTACCTCGGAGTCTTGTTCACGAGTGAGGGAAGAGTGGATCGTGAGATCGACAGGCGGATCGGTGCGGTGTCTTCAGTAATGCGGACGCTGTATCGATCTGTTGTGGTGAAGAAGGAGCTGAGCCGGAAGGCAAAGCTCTCAATTTATCGGTTGATCTACATTCCCATCCTCACCTATGGTCATGAGCTTTGGGTTATGACCGAAAGGACAAGATCACGGGTACAAGCGGCCGAAATTAGTTTACTCCGCCGGGTGGCGGGACTGTCCCTTAGAGATAGGGTGAGAAGCTCTGTCATCCCGGGGGAGCTCAAAGTAAAGCCGCTGCTCCTCCACATTGAGAGGAGCCAGATGAGGTGGTTTGGGCACCTGGTCAGGATGCCACCCGAACGCCTCCCTAGGGAGGTGTTTAGGGCACGTCCGACCGGTAGGAGGCCACGGGGAAGACCCAGGACACGTTGGGAAGACTATGTCTACCGGCTGGCCTGGGAACGCCTCGGGATCCCCCGGGAGGAGCTGGACGAAGTGGCTGGGGAGAGGGAAGTCTGGGCTTCCCTGCTTAGGCTGCTACCCCTGCGACCCGACCTCGGATAAGCGGAAGAAGATGGATGGATGGATAGTAATCAGACAAAAACACAGTAAAAATATGAATTCAATATTGAAATTATTTCCTACTAATGGCTCTGATTTAATTTCCACCCGCATTCCTCGGCAGGTTGATGGTTTATACAACAAGGTCCATAAAAAGTTAAAGGGGAACATTATCACAATTTCAGAATGGTTAAAACCATTAAAAATCAGTTCCCAGTGGCTTATTATATTTTTCGAAGTTTTTTTCAAAATTTTACCCATCACGCAATATCCCTAAAAAAAGCTTCAAAGTGCCTGATTTTAACCATCGTTATAAACACCCGTCCATTTTCCTGTGACGTCACATAGTGAAGCCAACACAAACAAACATGGCGGAAAGAACAGCAAGCTATAGCGACATTAGCTCGGATTCAGACTCGGATTTCAGCGGCTTAAGCGATTCAACAGATTACGAATGTATTGAAATGGATGGTTGTAGTGTGGAGGCAGGTAGCGAAAACGAAATTGAAGAAGAAACTGAAGCTATTGAGCCATAACGGTTTGAACCGTATGCAAGCGAAACCGACAAAAACGACACGACAGCCAGCGACACGGGAGAAAGCGAGGACGAATTCGGCGATCGCCTTCTAACCAACGATTGGTATGTGTTTGTTTGGCATTAAAGGAAACTAACAACTATGAACTAGGTTTACAGCATATGAAATACATTTGGCAACAACATGCACTTTGAGAGTGCAGACAGCCCAGTTTTCATCAATTAATATATTCTGTAGACATACCCTCATCCGCGCTCTTTTCCTGAAAGCTGATCTGTCCAGTTTTGGAGTTGATGTCAGCAGGCCAGGGAAGCTAGGGTCGATAGGGGGTTTAGCTCGCTCGTCTGCAGGAACAAACTGCCGCCATTGCTTGCCGTGCTACCGAGGTTCTTTGTCCCTGAATTGCTCACACACTCCGGCAGATTAAATGGGGGTCTGGCGGCAGATTTCTTTGACTTTATCGTTGGAAATTCATCTGCTTTGAGTGTCGCAGGATATCCACACATTCTTGCCATCTCTGTCGTAGCATAGCTTTCGTCGGTAAGGTGTGCGGAACAAACGTCCAATTTCTTGCCACTTTCGCATCTTTGGGCCACTGGTGCAACTTGAATCCGTCCCTGTTCGTGTTGTTGCACCCTCCGACAACACACCGACGAGGCATGATGTCTCCAAGGTACGGAAAACAGTCGAAAAAACGGAAAATAACAGAGCTGATTTGACTCGGTGTTTGAGAAAATGGCGGATCGCTTCCCGATGTGACGCCACGTTGTGACGTCATCGCTCCGAGAGCGAATATTAGAAAGGCATTTAATTCGCCAAAATTCACCCATTTAGAGTTCGGAAATCGGTTAAAAAAATATATGGTCTTTTTTCTGCAACATCAAGGTATATATTGACGCTTACATAGGTCTGGTGATAATGTTCCCCTTTAAGTTAGACAGAACCAACATCAGACATAAACAGTACAATAAAATACACAGACTCTGATTAATTAATAAAAAATAAAATAACAGTAGGTTGCTGCATGACTTCAGTCAGTACAGATCAAGAATAACGTCACCATAGTAGTTCAAGTGCATAAGGCAGTTGTAGAAATGCTATAGTGCTAAAGCAAGTGTGCTAAATTGTTGCATATAAAAAGTGAAAGAAAATACACATCTCCCTCGGCTTAGTAAGTTAAAGTGCTGGTATCGTTGCACTTGCACAAGTACTTAGCATTAACAGATGTGTTTACACACCAAAAACACCTACATAAGTGTGTCTATGTATGAAGTATTGCACAAAATATGAATACATAACTTTTAGAAAAGAAATGGAAATACATAGAAAGCCATCTAAATCCATTGGAACTAATAATGTAGTTTTGTTATATATCTATGTTCTTGTCCTCAACGATGACGTATCACGTACAATGCATTACATATGTTAGCCTAAACATAAGCCCACAAGCTAGCGAAAATTTGAAAAAAACGAAAACCTTTGTTTTTGCAAAGGGAAAAAGGTCAGCGCTCCCAGTAATTCAGTGTGATGGTGAATTGTATTTTTCATGCATTTATTTTTGTTATATTATCCTCTCTCTCAACTCTTGATGATCTACTTGTTAATTTCCTTTTAATAACTGCTTACTTTCTGCTGTAAAATGACGCTTATGATATTCAGAAATGCTGTTTTTTTGTCGCAATGGAGGTGATTATTATTATTCTAGATGAGCGGCTGCACACTGTGTATGGAGACACAATTAGCTGCTAGCCGCTTGTTAGCCATGGGACTAAAAATACGTACAGAAAAAGAGATAAGCAGTAATCTGATACTGACAGGGGGCCGATCGACTTACACATACCTACCTGATAGTAAATCTTTTTTTAATTTTTTTATTCTAATTTTAGACCGTGGTCCGTATTGTCATTGAATTTTCTGTTCTTGAATGGTAATTGCGCCTTGTTCAGGGTGTACCCCGCCTTCCGGCCGAATGCAACTGGGGTAGGCTCTAGCACCTCCCGCAACCCCGAGAGGGACAAGCGGTAGAAAATGGATGGATGGATGGAATGGTAATTGGAAAGCAAAAAACAATTGGTTTATTTGAATTTCATTTTGAAATACAAAAATAACTAAATTTTTTTATTATTTTTCAATGTTGAAAAGCAATAATTATGTGCGATTTTCAATTTATAATTCATAAAACCAAAATAAAAACAACCAATAAGCAGTAGCAATTTTTTTTAATTTATTAATTTTTTTTTTTTAACCAAAAATGTGTAGTTTTTTTTTGTTTTTTTCATATTCCCACACTGAAATCGGAAGTTTCTATTTGGATGGCCTGTGTAGAGTTGTATCCTGTGTTTTCAATCAATCAATGTTTATTTATATAGCCCTAAATCACAAGTGTCTCAAAGGGCTGCACAAGCCACAACGACAACGTTTTATGTAAAAGTATATTGATTCAGATCTTACCAACACAAATAGCAACTTCTGTTTTTGGTATAAGATTTTGGTACATTTTTTAGTTTCTCCTGACTGGTGATTAAAATTTTTGTTCTTTGAAATATAACGTTATAATCTAACCATTTTTTAGATGACAATTCAATTTTGAATAGAGTCTCGCGATATATTATTTGGTTTATAAATTATGATTAAATATTTTCAAAACTGGTAACAGGTTACAAAGACTCTTCTTGGCGGCTGATGTATGAAGTGAAGGTGCAGAGTGAGCACAGAGATGGCCTTGAAAGTTTTAAATATATTCCGAATCGGTATTATTATGAATTGCAAGCCGATAGTAGTTATTGCTCTTTGACTTACTTAATTTTTTGTCTTGTGTTTTTCAATTCTCATTCATGAAAAGAAAATTAATTGACCCAAAAATTCACTGACCAATTACCCTTATAATCTAATCACTTGTTCCTCATCCCATCCATCCATCCATTTCTACCGCCATTTCTGACATTTTAATTCAAATCAGCCCTTTGTTTGTTAATATAGACAGCATGTACATTTAATCATAATAATAACACATCAGAGTAACAACGTTTATAAAATAAAAATAAAATCCTATTGTCGAGTTTGTCAACGTCATTGCAGCGGGTTTGTCTAAAATGGCTCCAAAAATCAATACAAGACGTTTTATGTTCTTGAGAGCCTGCCAGAGAATGTTATTTGCTACATTAATAGTCTATAATCCAGAATAGATTGCTGTATCCAAGGAGGCTTTTAGAGATCAAGCTTGGCTCTCCATATACTTTATGAATAACATCCACTCTTTCTGATGTAATCACATAATGTTTATATACAGTATGATAACATACACTTGTGTAATATTATACCGATCACTGTTAATCTTGATCCCTTTGCCCACAAATGCTACAGTACTTTTTACAATGAGTCACTTTCCCAACATAATTTTAAAGCCAACATCTTTGTCACGAAAATTAACAACCACATTATAGCTCTTTGTCGCTTTGCACAGTTGTTTGTCCGTTATTCGCACACAAACTTAAAATGTAAGCACGGTCCATTCACATACACATGTTTGTGCATTCACACAGATAGGTACTACAGAAACAGGTGGCTAAGTTTGTTATATTAATCTCACAAGTACAATTGAAAACACATAATATGTTTGTCCATACACAAACACAGATATTTGCATGTCAGTCTGAGGGGGAGAACATAGTAAAAGTGTATATTTTTTTCTTTTAAAAATGTTGCACCCTTAAAAATATTCCACTCGGTGCGGACCATTCCACCTCATACCCCCACAATTCCCATTTGTTAACTGTGAACTTCAAGCACCCTTTGCACTTGTTCGGTCTCGGAGGGCACCTGTCCTGTGGCCCCTCCCCTGGAGCTGCCCACCTGGCAGCCGCTGCCATTTATTTCCAGAGTCGCTCCCCCACTATCTGCCACTTGAGGACAGAGAAAAATGTCAAAGATTCAAGATTCAAGATTGTTTATTGTCATATGCACAGTTAAACAGACAGTTTGCCGTACAATGAAAATCTTACTTTGCTAGTCCACCCTTCAACAAGTCACATGGTACTTAGCTAAAAATAAAAAATAAAAATGTATACACAAGGCACAGTAAGTAACATAACATTATTGCACATTCAGATTGACAGTCAACAGTATAAATATGGAGGTGACATTTGGCCACAGCAGCAGTTAAAGTGTCTTTAGTGATCAAAGGTGAAAAGTGTCTACAGTGATGGTTCACAGTTCGGGGGTGGTCATGGTAGCTGTCTTTTGTTCAAAAAGACAAAAGTAAAATGGGGGGGAAGCTAGCATTCACAAGTTAGCATTCACAAGCCTGATGGCCTGTGGGTAGAAACTGTCTGTCAGTCTTGTAGTCCTGGATTTCAGGCTCCTGTATCGTCTGCCTGATGGTAGGAGGCTGAAGAGACTGTGCTGGGGGTGCGTACTGTCCTTTATGATGTTGTGTGCTCTCCTGGTGGACAGAGTCAAATCTTTTCAGACAAACTTGTTTGTTTATGATCCACTAGGGATGTGAACTAGTAAGACATCACCCACCCACCCACAAGCAAATAGGTTAGTCTTTTGGACTTTTTGACATATTTCCCTCTCCCTTCCACGGACATTACTGCCCTTTATTGACCTATTGTACCCTGTTTCCACCACACCGTTAACACAATGTGACATCTCTTCTTTCTTTTGGGGGCTTTGCTATGACGTTAAGACTCCTTGTTACCCTCTCAGCCCCACAACCACCACCACCACCACCACCACCACCGGTTCAATGGCCTGACTGGTAGCTGCTGGTACTGCTGTAGTCAACCGTGTGTGTGGGGAAATGAGGGTGCATCACAGGAAAGGGATGTGATTAATGTGAGTTGTCTGTCACTTATCAGTTGAAAAGGTCCTGCCTCACATGGATGGCGTGACCGACCGCTTTCAAGATTCCGTAATTTCCTCTTTTATTGGTGTATGTCACAGTTCACAAAGCAGGAGATATTACGGAAAAAAGGAACAGTGTGATTTCCTGCAAACACTGCGTGACACTTTCTTGTTCTGAGACACTATGTTGTAATTGCCTGTTACTTTAAAAGAATAGGGAATAGAATGGACTTTATTGTCATTATATTTGCATATAACGAGATTAAGGACTCCAATTTAAGGTGCGGTAGTGGGAACAAATATGGGGTAAAAATAAAATAAATTACACAACAGGTAATAAAGAAAAAACTAACCATTGAAATAAACAGACTACTATCCAATAAAAATAATAAGCAATCCCGTACAATATACAAAACACTAGAAATACAAAATACTGTACAATATACAGAACAAGACAAGAGTACCGGAGTAATAAATAACAATCAGTGTCGGACGTATTGCACTCGAAGGGTAATATTGCACAGTAGGGTATTAGGGTAGGATATTGTATAGGGGTGAATTATTATTAGAATAGAATAGAAAGTACTTTATTGATCCCTGGGGGAGATTCAGCACCACAGTTCGCTCACAATAGACAGTAATAATAATAAATAATATAATATATATAATATATTATATATATAATATATAAATAATATAAATATAAATATATTCTACATATACTCTACATTTAAGTGCAGTCAAGGAATTTATGCATTATACAGTCTGATGGCTGTCGGTGTGAAGGACCTCCTGTGTTGCATTTTGGGAGTCTGAGCCTTCCACTGAACGTGCTCATTCTCTCTACAAGGTCCGAGTGTAGTGGGTGGGAGGTGTTGTCCATAATGGCTAGGAGCTTTGCTAGACTTCTCCTCTCTGACACCACCGCCAGAGAGTCTAGCTCCACTCCCACCACGTTATATATATTATAAGTTAGAGTTCAAGATGGTGACAGCTCTGGGAAAGAAGCTGTCTCTGAGTCTGTTTGTTCTGGCTCTGATGCACCTATACGGCGTATGGTTAAAATTATCGGGACACCTAAACTGTCTGTATCATTTTGGAGTGTCAGAGGTTATTGACCACAATATAGGTTTTAGTTTTTAAAGACATATCAACACCAACTGCTAGGGATGTAACGATATTTAAATCTCACGGTACAATATTATCACGGTATTACTTACTGTATTTGAACACAAACATAATGCTCAAATGTTATAATCATATTGATTACTACAAACAAGTGTATACACCAGTGCAACAAGTGTAACACAATAAAGTTCACATTAGTGTCTTTTGACTTTTAACTTCAGAGAAACAGTGTCCTCAGCGGTGGACATCATATTATATCAGTTTGGAAAATGCTGATTCTCAGAAAAGTTAGCTGACTATTGAACCTTTAATAATGTAAATACGAGAGATGTCCGATGATGGCTTTTTTGCCAATATCCAACTCTTAATTACAGATTCCGATATCAACGGATACCGATATATACAGTCGTGGAATTAACACATTATTATGCCTAATTTTGTTGTGATGCCCCGCCGGATGCATTAAACAATGTAACAACGTTTTCCAAAATAAATCAACTCAAGTTATGGAAAACAATGCCAAAATGGCACTGCCATATTTATTATTGAAGTCTCAAAGTGCATTATTTTTTTTAACATGCCTCAAAACAGCAGCTTGGAATCTGGGACATGCTCTCCCTGAGAGAGTATAAGGAGGTTGAGGTGGGCGGGGTCGTAGGGGGAGCGGCGGGGTTGAGGTGGGGGTGGGTAGCGGGGGGTGTATATTGTAGCGTCCCGGAAGAGTTAGTGCTGCAAGGGGTTCTGGGTATTTGTTCTGTTGTATTTATGTTGTGTTACGGTGCAGATGTTCTCCCGAAATGTGTTTGTCATTCTGGTTTGGTGTGGGTTCACTGTGTGGCGTATATTTGTAACAGTGTTAAAGTTGTTTATACGGCCACCCTCAGTGTGACCTGTATGGCTGTTGACCAAGTATGTATTGCATTCACTTGTGTGTGTGAAAAGCCGTAGATAGTATGTGATTGGGCCGGCACTCAAAGGCAGTGCCTTTAAGTTTTATTGGCGCTCTGTACTTCTCCCTACGTCCGTGTACCACTCTGTACAGCGGCGTTTTAAAAAGTCATAAATTTTACTTTTCGAAACCGATACCAATAATTTCCGATATTACATTTTAAAGCATTTATCGGCCGATAATATTGACAGTCTGATATTATAGGACATCTCTAGTAAATACTGTTGCGCTTGTAATGCGAAAGAAAGACAACTTGAAGTAGCGTTTGACAACAAACCCCCACCTTTGGGTAAATCTACTGACTGTCACTTAAAGGGGCCGCACCGAATCACTCACTCTTAACTGCATATATGAATGCTAAACAAGAACAACATTATGTCCACAATAGAACAATGACCGTGAATAATGACGACAAAGTCAAGTAAACAGGTGTGGTGAATTATGTCCTTAAAGCAACCGCTACAATACATTGTCCGGCGCATTTCCTATTTAAAACAGATAACAAAACCATTTATACTACGAGTTGATTTAGTGTAACTGAAAAAATGTGGGTCAAAACATCACAACTTTTGACCAGCTTTATGTGTCGTCTTGGAAATGTTGCAGATCAAGGTGGCGTGCTTTGCCTTACAGCAGTGGTTCTTAACCTTGTTGGAGGTACCGAACCCCACCAGTTTCATATGCGCCTTCACCGAACTCTTCTTTAGTGAAAAATAAAATGTTTTTTTTTTTCAAATTCAAGACAAAGTTATCTTTTTTTTACTGGTGCACAAAATGAACCGTGCATGAACATCACCTTGTTCAAAGAACAACACAAACACAGTGCATGAACTCACAACACACACCTGCAAATCACATGGAAAATTAGAGGGAAAATTGTTTGGGGGTATCCATAATACGCCGATAGGGAGAACTTTTTATTTACACGATGAGTTGGGTGTGTCTTGACCTCAGCGGCGGAGGCTCTGCCGAACCCCTGAGGCCGACTGACCGAACCCCTAGGGTTCGATCGAACCCAGGTTAAGAACCACTGCCTTACAGTATGCAGACCAAAGAGGTTGTGTTTTCACCAGGGTTTGTTTGCCTGTCTGTTAGCTCCATAACTCAAAAAGTTATGGATGCATTTTGATGAAAATGTCAGGAAATGTCCGAAAAAACCCCAATCTTTTCTCTCCACTTTACGACTTTTAACACAGGGACTTTGCACGTGTTGCACTGGAAATTTTAGGAGCTGTAGTTTACTTTTCAGACTGGCCAATTCAAAAGTGCCAGAAAAAAAACACACTTAACAATGTTTTCATTTTATATTGTCACACACGTCAGGGCATTATTGTGATGATTTTAATACCCCAATACATCAGTATTTACAATACCATTACATCCTAACTATATTAATTCAATGACCTGCTCAGTGGCCCTGTGGTTAGAGTGTCCGCCCTGAGACTGGGAGGTCGCGAGTTCAAACCCCGGCCGAGTCATACCAAAGACTATAAAAATGGGACCCATTGCCTCCCTGCTTGGGCAATGGGTTGGAATTGGGGGTTAAATCACCAAATCATTGCAAGCTTACGTCAAAATACATGAACCTTATGATGTGATGCTTTGGTATTGTCTAACAAGAGTATTAAGCACTGTAGCAAAATTGTATTTATAATTCAGAAAGGACTAAAGTTATCATAGATTAAAATGTGTGGCAATGTAAGGCTCTACACTGCAGAAAGTCAGTGTTCAAAAACAAGAAAAAAACCCCCACAAAAATTAGGGGTATTTTATTTGAACTAAGCTAAATTATCTGCCAATAGAACAAGAAAATTCGGCTTGTCAAGACTTTCCAAAACAAGTAATATTAGCTAACCTCAATGAACCCAAAAATACCTTAAAATAAGTATATTCTCACTAATAACAAGTGCACTTTTCTTGGTAGAAAAAAAGAGACCTTTTTGCTCAATAAGTTGAAAAATATTCTTAAATTAAGTAAATGCTAGTGCCATTATCTTGACATAATGATATGCGCTCGGCATCATGATTTTTTTTTTCATGCCTGAAGTAAGAAACTATTACTTTAAAAAAGCAGTATTATACTTGTGAGTGTTGATGACACAGCTTTGCAACAGTTGATATTCTAGTTTCAAGCATGTTTTACTCAATACAGGTCATAAAATCTCAGCAACAAGCTGTAATATCTTACTGAGATAATTTAGGACCAAAACCCTTAAAACAAGTAAAACACTACCGGGTAACTTAAAATCTGCTTAGTGAGAAGAATTATCTTATCAGTCAGAAAATAAGCAAATATCACCCTTATTTGAGATATTTAATCTTACTTAGATTTCAGTTTTTGCAGTGTAGGACATAATCTTAAACATACTACAGTTAAAAGCCTCCCATGTACCCTAAAAACGTGTTTCTGGAGCACACTATCACATTTTCTTATGCTGCTATCTCCCCTGAAGAGCCACAAACCCCTGATACAGTTTTAAAGGGGAACATTATCACAATTTCAGAATTGTTAAAACCATTACAAAATCAGTTCCCAGTGGCTTATTATATTTTTCGAAGTTTTTTTCAAAATTTTACCCATCACGCAATATCACTAAAAAAAGCTTCAAAGTCCCTGATTTTAACCACCCGTCCATTTTCCTGTGACGTCACATAGTGAAGCCAACACAAACAAACATGGCGGAAAGAACAGCAAGCTATAGCGACATTAGCTCGGATTCAGACTCGGATTTCAGTGGCTTAAGCGATTCAACAGATTACGAATGTATTGAAACGGATGGTTGTAGTGTGGAGGCAGGTAGCGAAAACGAACTTGAAGAAGAAACTGAAGCTATTGAGCCATATCGGTTTGAACCGTATGCAAGCGAAAACGACATGACAGCCAGCGACACGGGAGAAAGCGAGGACGAATTCGTCGATCGCCTTCTAACCAACGATTGCTATGTGTTTGTTTGGCATTAAAGGAAACTAACAACTATGAACTGGGTTTACAGCATATGAAATACATTTGGCAACAACATGCACTTTGAGAGTGCAGACAACCCTGTTTTCATCAATTAATATATTCTGGAGACATACCCTCATGTCAGCAGGCCAGGAAAGCTAAGGTCGATATTCTTCTCTTGATCATCTTCGGGACGGTGTGAGCCAAGACATCCAGGGGGTTTAGCTCGCTCGTCTGCGGGAACAAACTGCCGCCATTGCTTGCCGTGCTAGCGAGGTCCTTTGTCCCTGAATTGCTCACACACTCCGGCAGATTCATTGGGGGTCTGGCGGCAGATTTCTTTGACTTTATCGTTGGAAATGCATCTACTTTGAGTGTCGCAGGATATCCACACATTCTTGCCATCTCTGTCGTAGCATAGCTTTTGTCGGTAAAGTGTGCGGAACAAACGTCCAACTTCTTGCCACTTTCGCATCTTTGGGCCACTGGTGCAACTTGAATCCGTCCCTGTTCGTGTTGTTACACCCTCCGACAACACACCGACGAGGCATGATGTCTCCAAGGTACGGAAAACAGTCGAAAAAACGGAAAATAACAGAGCTGATTTGACTCAGTGTTTGAGAAAATGGCGGATTGCTTCCCGATGCGACGTCACATTGTGACGTCATCGCTCCGAGAGCGAATAATAGAAAGGCGTTTATTTCGCCAAAATTCACCCATATAGAGTTCGGAAATCGGTTAAAAAAATATATGGTCTTTTTTCTGCAACGTCAAGGTATATATTGACGCTTACATAGGTCTGGTGATAATGTTCCCCTTGAAGGCTAATGTGCTCACTCAAGTACTATCTCTTGACACAAACCCGAATGTCCATGCCAACAAATGTATCCCTGGTATGATATTCACGAGCTCGTTCTTTCCACCCCTACAGGTATTCCCTCCATTTCCTGGTGCAAAGCGGTTTGTCGTACAGCGTGATCGTCTTCGCCGGTCTGGAGCACATGCACAAGTAAGAGCTCGAACACAACCATGGCCCGCTCGGTGGGACAAGCAAGATTGACCGTCGGCAAATCTATGTCTGGCTTTGTTTGAGGTGTACAAGCGAGGATCACGGTGACAATGCCCTCAGGCTTACATCTACGATAGTGGCTTATTGGAATATACACACCCACACACACACACACAAACGCACACACCTAAGCAAACGCACGCACACACCTAAGCAAACACACGCACTTTGATCTTCAATTCACCACAATTCAAGGTTATGAGTGCAGGTGTAAACAGAAGATGTTTCCCCCCGTGGGCTGAACACTGAAAATAGATGCTAACTAAACATTTTTTTTTTTTATACCAAAGCAGCTGCTCACTCAAAGGAAGGCCTCAGTCTGACTCTGACCTAAAACAAAGAACAGGATCAAGCTGAATAAATCAGGGATAAAGATTCATCCCCGGATGTTTTGCGATATCATATTTACATAAAGGTTTTGATATTCTAACAAGCTATATTACAGTGTAGGTTTTAAAAGTGCCCTATTATATAGGGATGCACGGTATCTTTTTTTTTTTTTTTCAAGCCAATACCGATAACCATTAACTTTACATCTTTTATTTTTTAACTCCCCTTCTATACTAGCAGGGGTCTGTGTTTGTAGGATTTCAAAAACACAGTCGTAGCGATAAGGTTTGATGTATTAACGCGCAATTTTGTTTTTTTCCCACCTCGCTGAATGTTTGCAGAATATTTGTGAAATGCCTTCTCTGAAACAGTGAAGAAGTCCCACATGATAAACGCCATGTTAGTTTACAGTGAGCTCAGGGAACATTTAAGACAGGTAGGATTTTCTCACCCTGACCCCCTACAAGTTATGGGGTTGTTGTTTTTTGAAATACATTTTTGTCAGCGCTATTTTGTTAATGTTGGAATCATCAGTATGTAATTTATCATGCACCTTATTATACTCTTTTTTTAAACATTTTTGAAACTAGCGTTAGAGGTCCCCTAATAATGAATTGGACGTGTGTTGCCCAAAAAACGTACAAAGTTTAAACATGCTTTTAGTAAGCCCTCATCCTGACCACACTGTTTTGTGTATCGGTAACTTTAATGAATATGAGCCGTGTTTTTCTACGGTCTACTTTCCACGCCTATGACAAAATGGGGACGGCATGGCACTGTTGGTAGAGTGGCCGTGCCAGCAACCTGAGGGTTCCTAGTTCGATCCCCAGCTTCTACCACCCTAGTCAAGTCTGTTGTGTCCTTGAGCAAAACACTTCACCCTTGCTCCTGATGGGTCGTGGTCAGGGCCTTGCATGACAGCTCCCGCCATTAGTGTGTGAATGTGTGTGTGAATGGGTGAATGTGGAAATAGTGTCAATGCGCTTTGAGTACCTTGAAGTAGGGCTGGGCGATATATCGATATGCGCGATATATCGTGGGTTTGTCTCTGTGCGATATAGAAAATGACTATATCGTGATGTTCGAGTATGCGTTCTCACGCAGTTGCTTTTAGCTGCGGGCATTACACTACATACATATACGCCCTCACTCAGCAAAGAGGTAGCAGCATGGCTAAAGTTAGCTGTGATGCTAGCGGTAATACAAGCGAAAGAAGGTGCGAATCTGGTAACAAATGAAGGAATAATGAATTCCCCCAAAAAACAGCAGGGGGTTCATCGTCTGGTGGTGGTTTGGCTTCAAGTGGGAATATGTCGAACAGACAACCGTAATTTGTCAAGTGTGGGGCGAAAGCGTTGCTATAAAAAGTAGCATTACTGCTAATATGTGGCATCATTTGAAAAGTCACCTTCTAGAAAATGAACAGTGCTTACTCCGCATGTCAACATCTCAGTTAGGTGCCACACGCCCACACCATCAAAATGCCGAAGCAAACATTTCCAGATCAACACCGTATGAAAAAAATAGTGAATTTTTTAGTTGGGATTTCCTTCTCTGCATAAAAGTTTTAAAGTAGCATATATTAATGCAGTATGAAGAATAATGTTTTAATGTAGACACAGAATCATCATACTGCTGTGATTATATGCATCAAGTGTTCATTCAAGGCTAAGGCAAAAATATCGAGATATATATCGTGTATCGCGACATGGCCTTAAAATATCGCGATATTAAAAAAAGGCCATATCGCCTAGCCCTACCTTGAAGGTAGAAAAGCGCTATTCAAGTATAACCCACTTAACCTATTTAAAGTGTATGTCTCCAAGAAGCACTATTAAGCACTTTCTCTACTTTTTTTACATACAGTATACACTCTCTGTAACTTTGCACTCATACTATTAAAGGACATATATCACTCAATCAATCAATCAATCAATCAATGTTTATTTATATAGCCCTAAATCACAAGTGTCTCAAAGGGCTGCACAAGCCACAACGACATCCTCGGTACAGAGCCCACATAAGGGCAAGGAACAACTCACCCAGTGGGACGTCGATGTGAATGACTATGAGAAACCTTGGAGAGGACTGCATATGTGGGTAACCCCCCCCTCTAGGGGAGACCGAATGCAATGGATGTCGAGTGGGTCTAACATAATATTGTGAGAGTAATAATAATGATAAATGGGTTGTACTTGTATAGCGCTTTTCTACAGTCCATAGTGGATCCAACATAACAGTAAGAGTCCAGTCCACAGTGGGGTCAGCAGGAAACCATCCCGAGCGGAGACGGGTCAGCAGCGCAGAGATGTTCCCAACCAATACACACATACAACAACATTAACATTAAGACATGTACAGGGGTGGTACCGAAGTACGCAAACGTTAGCAACAATAGCATAGCTACAGTGCTAATTTTACGCTCACATTTGACCAACTACATCATGTTGAGTTAGACTATTGGCTAACTCAACATGATAAGAAAAACACGATCAAATTTACAGTTTCATTGTTGGATAGTTGGCAGAGTTCCAGGCTTCATTTTAAGAAGTGTAGCGAAAACTTCTATTTATTTTTTTTTTAAACAAAGCTGTCTATTGTAAAGTGGTGAGTATGTATGACACGGGGTGGGTGCGTCTAACTCGCGGCGGTACAGAAGCACCATCATATCCATGAGAAAGGAGGTTGTTCCTTTGTGATGTGATGAAAACCCTCTAGCCTTAACTGGAGAAAAGTGATGATTAGATCTAACATTGCGTCCCGTGAGTGTAATTCCTAAAACTCGTTTCAGTCCGTTGCAGCCCATAAGTCGACCCACCTTGCGATGCAGGATTTAAGTGCAGCTCGAGGGGCAGAATCACAGAGGCAGGTTGCACTGACATGCCAGTGTTTGCTGAGGGCATTCAGCCCTCAGAAAGCCTCAGAAAATAAGCAATTTTGTGACATTTTGTGGAATTTCCCTCAAATAAACAAAGTCAATCATCTTCTTTTATTGCAACAGCAGTAGACTCAGGGGTTGTTTATTCCGTTTTTAAATGATAATGTGACATTGAAACGGTGACATTTGTTCCCATGGATGCGCAAGTACGTCACATTCTTCATGGCTGGCAGAGCACATGGCTGCTACTGCATGAGTGGCTGGCACCTAAGATAGTGAGCTTGATAATGTTTCTCCAGTGAAATGTGTATTCACTGTGTACTCAGATCAGCAGCGAGATATTACTCACATAGCTCAAATTTTCAGTTTACCCCGAGTAAAGTTTTAAAATATGCTTTTAGATAAGACTGGTGCTTCTTGTGCGGGTACTTTACAGTTTTTTTGTTCTCTGAACTGGTTAAAGGTGATGAACTGGCGATGAGACATGCTCGTATGTTGTTATCACTCTGCCTGATTATCTTCATTTCTGTCAGATAGTCCTCCACACCCTAAAGTAGAGCTCGGAGGTATACCGAGTTATACCAATTTTAATTTTAGAAAGCGATATTAAGACAGTGCGGCCATATCGATATACAGTATGTAATCCTTAATGTCTTGCCACGGAAGTCTCTTAGCTAATTCTGTCTGCGCTGGGTGCTGTGCCTTCTCCTCCATGCACAGAGTGAGGCGGGGTAGGAGCTGTGCTCACTTGCCAAGAACTCTAGTTCGAGGAGTTTGTGAAGCTTACCGTTTATTGCCGGGAATTTTAAATATTTTGTCCTCCTTTCTTGGCATCTGGCTGATCTTTTTTTTTCCCCCGGATTTTGCTCTCAATGAAAAAAGAATCTTCAGCACAGCGATCAGGCCCGATTGACTCAACCCTCGCCAATACTTGGCGTCACTCGGGTATATACGTGTTCATGACAGCATTGTGGCGAGTTGCAATTTACGTGATTTTATCAAATCAACAACGCAAGAGAGATGGATACACTTGAAAACAACGGAGAAGACATTTCTGCCAAAATGCAAACTTTTCAGGGTTACTTTTTAAAGGGGAACATTATCACAATTTCCATCCATCCATCCATTTTCTACCGCTTATTCCCTTTGGGGTCGCGGGGGGCGCTGGAGCCTATCTCAGCTACAATCGGGCGGAAGGCGGTGTACACCCTGGACAAGTCGCCACCTCATCGCAGTATCACAATTTCAGAATTGTTAAAACAATTAAAAATCAGTTCCCAGTGGCTTATTATATTTTTCGAAGTTTTTTTCAAAATTTTACCCATCACGCAATATCCCTAAAAAAAGCTTCAAAGTGCCTGATTTTAACCACCAGTCCATTTTCCTGTGACGTCACATAGTGAAGCCAACACAAACAAACATGGCGGAAAGAACTGCAAGCTATAGCGACATTAGCTCAGATTCAGACTCGGATTTCAGCGGCTTAAGCGATTCAACAGATTACGAATGTATTGAAACGGATGGTTGTAGTGTGGAGGCAGGTAGCGAAAACGAAATTGAAGAAAAAACTGAAGCTATTGAGCCATATCGGTTTGAATCGTATGCAAGCGAAACCGACGAAAACGACACGACAGCCAGCGACACGAGAGAAAGCGAGGACGAATTCGGCGATTGCCTTCTAACCAACGATTGGTATGTGTTTGTTTGGCATTAAAGGAAACTAACAACTATGAACTAGGTTTACAGCATATGAAATACATTTGGCAACAACATGCACTTTGAGAGTGCAGACAGTCCAATTTTCATTAACTAATATATTCTGTAGACATACCCTCATCCGCGCTCTTTTCCTGAAAGCTGATCTGTCCAGTTTTGGAGTTGATGTCAGCAGGCCAGGGATAGGGGGTTTAGCTCGCTCGTCTGCGGGAACAAACTGCCGCCATTGCTTGCCGTGCTAGCGAGGTCCTTTGTCCCTGAATTGCTCACACACTCCGGCAGATTCAATGGGGGTCTGGCGGCAGATTTCTTTGACTTTATCGTTGGAAATGCATCTGCTTTGAGTGTCGCAGGATATCCACACATTCTTGCCATCTCTGTCGTAGCATAGCTTTCGTCGGTAAAGTGTACGGAACAAACATCCAATTTCTTGCCACTTTCGCATCTTTGGGCCACTGGTGCAACTTGACCCTGTTCGTGTTGTTACACCCTCCGACAACACACCGACGAGGCGTGATGTTTCCAAGGTACGGAAAACAGTCCAAAAAACGGAAAATAACAGAGCTGATTTGACTCGGTGTTTGAGAAAATGGCGGATTGCTTCCCGATGTGACGCCACGTTGTGACGTCATCGCTCCGAGAGCGAATATTAGAAAGGCGTTTAATTCGCCAAAATTCACCCATTTAGAGTTCGGAAATCGGTTAAAAACATATATGGTCTTTTTTCTGCAACATCAAGGTATATATTGACGCTTACATAGGTCTGGTGATAATGTTCCCCTTTAATGTAACTGATAGTGGCGTACCGCCACGGCAAAATCATAGCCGCCACTCTTTAAAAAAATTAAGGTTTTTAATGGGAAAACAAATTAGATATAATGTGTTAGAGCTTCCAGAAGAAGTCACACAAAGTCCGACGCTATTTTTAATTTTTCTTGCCAATCTTATGATAACAACCGGTTCAACTCTAACAGCTTTTACCTCCCATGCAAACACGTTCACTTCTGTGCTTCCCCAGACACACAACAACACTTCCTCATTGTCCACCAATCCGCTTTCAGGCACGGACGGTGTGTTTGAGATCATGAAAGAAATGAACATCAAATCAAAACCACACCAACATAAAACATTACCGCTCAGCAGGTTGTTACGGTATGAATGGATATATATATAGCCTACTATTTGCGCACTACTCTATTGACTATAAATAGACCGAAAATTTGGCTGCCAAAATATGACTAATCACCGAAAACAGCGCTGCTGAAACTGTGTGTTGTGATGACGTAAACAAAAGGCACACAATTGTCTGGAGCGTAGTCATCATGTCTGCGATGTAACTTTAATATTTCCTAGATTAGGGCTGCACAGTATACCGGTATTACAGTTCATACCGGTATATTTTGAAAATATATATATATATATATATATATATATATATAATTTGAGACAATACCGCCATACCGGCAACTTTTGATTTGCCCTTTTCTGCGCCTGACGAGCACAGCAAAACAAAGGGCATTCTCTGCTTTCAATCCCTTTGGCTCAACCACGCCCCTTGCGTGTTTACTTAGGCTTCTCTGATGCACAACAACGCAACACAACAAACTTTTTAAAAGAATATGGCGGCTTCGGTTCCAACTTCTCAACTCCCGAGTGATGCAATGCTTTGGTCAGCGACTGCATTATGCTATTGGTGAGTGACTACAGCTTTGTTTACACATACACCGATTTGCTTCAGAACCTATATCTCCCCTTGTAGCGAATTTATCACTAATCCCATCTGTTTTTGTTGTTCAGTTCTGTTAGCGACTTAGCTCAGGAGCTAGCGATAGCTCCTCTATGCAGCTAGGTGTGTTAAATGTTTAGCTACTCTTCGGCTTGAAAGTGCCTCTCCCCATAGCCCATTCTGACTAACTTAGTATAGCAGCCAGGTGGCTAAAGAGTAGTTTCAAACTGAATAACCAGCCGCCTTCACCGCAGTGATGGAGTAGAACCTCCATCTATCCCTGCGCACAAGCGTGAGGCTATAAACCTAATGAACAAAATTAACAAAAACTGATATGACATAGTAACGGCTAGCTAATTACTTTATAAGAATAAGCTAGACGTTGCGTTACTACCCTCTGCCGTCTGGCAATCCCCACCCCGTTCTATTTGCGACTACGTCGTGCAGCGAAATAGCGCAGATTTTTGCGAGATCTCGCGAATCCGTGCGTAATCATGTGATATGGGAAGTTGTTAACGAGAGCAACACAAAATCTATTCTGTCCTTCCAGAAGAGCAGGAGCAACACACCTGTCTTGATAAACCACTTTATTTTTTGCAGCAAGCAACAATACAACGGTAACATTATCCCTGGCAAGCATGTCACACAAACACTCCCCTGCTTTCCCGGTCCCCATATCAGCTGATATTTGACACAGTCCCCCATATCTTGACATAGCTGCCCAGTATATGCCTGTACATTAGTCTTTAATTTTGGACCTGCAGAATCGGCATGTGGCCATTTCTGTCAACAAGATCAAATTAAGTCTGAAAACCTTTGACAAGTTGTCCGTCGCCGCCCATTAGGAAGTTTAAAATAGTAAAATACGATTTGCTTTGAAGACGGAGTATTTTATTTTGAAAGAAAACAATTACTTTATTTTGTGTTTGTGCATGAATGACCTATTGTCCAACACGAGCAGATTTTAGCTAAATCGAACGGATTTCTTGTGGCTTCCGGCAAAAGTCGAAGCTCTGCGTGTATTTAGCATTGACTTGAATAAAAACGGAAGGAGTCCGCTGCCGTGTGTGCGCCGTTGCGTGGCTGTTTCGCATTCAGTGGAAATCTGGGGTCAGCTGTTGCTGTATCTTGTTTAGTTCAGATGCAGTCAGTAGTCATTTGTTCAACTTCTTTAGTTATTATACTAGTCGTGTTCCACAAGGTTTCATTTTTAGGTCCTCTCTTTTTCATCATTCGGGCTATTTAACTAGTCCTTAAAGATATCAGGGTGCTCCTGTAACAGAAAAAATAGACCAATCTTCAACACTAAATTGGCCCTAGTGTGTGAATGTGAGTGTGAATGTTGTCTGTCTATCTGTGTAGGCCCTGCGATGAGGTGGTGACTTGTCCAGGGTGTACTCCGCCTTCCGCCGGCATGCAGCTGGGATAAGCTCCGGCGACCCTGAGAGGGACAAGTGATAGCAAATGGATGGAATCTTAAATGTCTCCTGTAGAGGATGCTGGTTCTTTAAAATATACAAAATAGGACTAATAGTGAAAGGAGAAGTCTGCCCCTTTGGTCGGGGGTTTCTGGAGAAGTGGCCCCAAAAACAATGTCGATGAATATCCCTGCCCTCGAAGGCAGGATATCTGCTAAAGACAACATACTGCCTTTGTTATTACTTCCCAGTTACAATTTCTGCACATCTTTGACATACTGTTATCCCTTTTTTCTGTCTTGACTACAGCAATTAATTCCCTCTGACATTAGGAAAAGTCCACTGAGCTGCTCAAAGCTCCTTTTTTGGCTTTGAATTTGGAACCTGGCAAAGAAAAGCTGAATGAGACTGAGAAATGTTTGATTCAGAGTGCGAGGCATCATGTTTCACAGCATTGCCACTCTGTAGTCTCTGGACCTGCCACTCCCCTTTCTCCTCATGACAGTTCACCTGTTGCACATGTCCAGCATAATGTTCTAGATGCCTGCAGTTGTCCAACGTGGCACACAGCGCTCCCTGCAGGCTAGTGAGTGAGGAATAAGAAGAATGGCAATAGTTTGGATAATGCAAATAACTTGTTGAACATGTTTTAATAAACATAATTCTCAATTGATTGAGTAGTCGTTATGTTTTCTACTGAGGAAACGTTTTCCCTAATTTCTTGAAAAAATTAGATTGACATTTTCTATTTCTACCAGTCTACATGTTATTGACAGTCCTTGCCTTTGCAGATTAAACTTAAAAAAGATTCCCACCGCAACAAAATATGACTAATACATAAATAATAATAATAATACAATAACCATAAAACAATCACATGTTTTTATTTATTTAATAATTATTATCCAAATTGTATTTTTTGTAATAAAAAAAATATTTTATAATTTTTTTAGATTACGTACATTTGCAGTTATTCTCCACTGTGGATGCCTCAAAGTGGCATTTTTCCTCGATTCTCAGTTCATTGCCATGTCTTGTTATTGTCAAAAGTGGTGTGTGTGCCTGTGTTTTTGTTTCTTTAGGTGAAAAGCACTTTCTTTGGCAACTTGTCTGTACATGTAAAGTAATATTTAAACAAAGTCTGATTGATTGATTGATTGATTGATTGATTGAACCAGATTCCAATTAAGCATGAAATCCATCCCATCCATCCATTTTCTACCGCTTGTCCCTCTTGGGGTCACGGGGGTGGCTGTAGCCTATACCAGCTGCATTCAGGTGGAAGGCGGGGTACACCTCATTGCAGGGCCAACACTGATAGATAACATTCACACTCACATTCACACACTAAGGCCAGCCAAAAAAAACCTAAATATCATGATGAATTAAAGAAACACTTTTGAAACACCATATGACAAATACACTGTTAAAAAAAATTCTGTAAAAAAACGGTCATCTACTGGCAGCTATGGCTGCCAAACGAAAACCATAAAATTAAAGTAAAACATTGTAAACCAAATAATGATCAAAAACATTATATTTACAGACATTTTTATGAAACGTTTTGCGGAAAAATATCATAATTTTTACAGATTTTTACTAAATTATTAAGATCAACCACCTTTAATAAAGTGACAATGCAAACAGTTCTGCAGGAAAATACCTTTATTCTACAGAGTTTTTCCAAATTATTACGATCAAACACCTTTAATGAAGTGACAATGCTGGCAGTTCCACAGAAAAATACCATTATTTTACAGATTGTTTCTGAATTGTTAAGATCAACAGCCTTTAATAAAGTGACGATGGAAACAGTTCTGCAGAAAAATACCTTTATTTACAGTTAGATTGTTAGTATGGACAGAGACTTTTATATAATAAGCTACATATTTAATGAAAGATAATTACTGTAATTTTACATGAATTTGAAAGTAATTTAAGAAAACAGAAAATGCTATGTATAATTAATTTGGTATTTTTCTGTAAAAAAAATAGAAATATACATAGTTTGTCATTACTGGCATATTACTTAAAATAACAGGCGGATTGTTTATTTACAGATAATGTCTTCAATTCTACAGTTTTATAAACTATTTTAAAAAAATAGTAAAATTACAGTAGAAATTTAGAGTAAATTAACCAGGAAAATAGGATTATTTTTCTTTACAATGTAGTTAAGTTGTATAAACCCATACACTGTAATTCCATTCTTTTTGTACATAACCTCGAACAATATTAGTATTATTTGACCATCGGTACAGTGTATAATTTTAGAAATTTACTAACATACTGTAACCAAAAGTCAAATATATACATGAGTTCACAATTTTTTATTTCCCTTTTTTGGTCCCTCCACTTAAATGAATTAATAAAAAAAAAAAATGTTGGAAAGAAATAATGGTTACCTCACAAAGTGGTGGATGGTGGAGACGCTTGTTTAGGGGAAGGCTTTTATTGGTAGAAAGCATTTTGGAACAAAAAGGAAAATCCAAATACTTATTATGGACAAATGCAATGAAACCACAAGAACTCAGGCAGACTGGATAGATTAATAAGGTGTATTGGCTTCCTCTGTACACACAACATTGCCTATCGACATATTCCACATAACATAAGATTGTCTGTTAAACAAATGTTGGACCAAAAATACAAAAAACTATTTGTATGGAGCCGCAAAAAATTAAAAGCCTATATACCTGTAAGTGTTACAATAAAGGCAACACATGATGGAAGTGTCTTTTTTAGCTATAATAGCTTACTATCAAAATGACGGTGTGTCGCAGGCTGACGCAAATCTTTGTTGACAGAAATTTTAAAACGTAATATTTATTCTACACATTTTTACAACATTGGAAAACATTTGTAAAACGGAGGTTTCTCAGAGGGTGAAATAACTTCTGGAAATTACTGGCTTAGAATGGCCAAAAGCATAGATGTATATGTCCAAGTTGAAGGAAATGGCATTATTGCACTTTATACCATACCATACCATACCAACTTTATTTATAAAGCCCTTTAAAAACAACCACAGTTGAAGAACAAAGGGCTGTACACCACAAAGAAATAGAGGCAAAGGACAGACTAAAAAATAACATTTAAAACAGAAGTAAAATACACATTGAAAAAGCAAATACAATTTACCCTAAGAACAATTTCTTAGATAAAAAGCAGTTAAAAAGTTAAAGTTATTTCAGTCTTTGCAAGCTGGGTAACGTTTGCTGCGGTCTGGAACAACACGGCACACAAACAACTATTAGAAATGCACCCAATATTGCATGCAGATAATGTGTCATGAGACATGGAAATATAAATTAAATACACAGAGGACATACAGTAAGTAAAGGAAAATAAAACCAACTCAAATGTACCAAAAAAAAAAAAAAAAATGCAATATGTACATACAGCTAGCCTAAATAGCATGTTAGCATCAATTAGCTTGCAGTCATGCACTGACCAAATATGCCTGATTAGCACTCCAACAAATCAATAACATCATCAAAGCTCATGTTTGTGCATTCATGCATAAAAAGTTTGGTGGACAAAATGAAACAAAGACGGATTGGCTTAAAACACAACTTTCTCTGACAGCGTCAGAGAAAGTTGCATATGTAAACAAACTACGGTGAGTTCAACGACCGCCGAAAGTGAGTTTAGTTTGAGTTTATTTCGAACTTGCATGCATACAACATGATACATCACAATTTCCAGTTTTTCTTTTCAACTAGTAGGACAAAACGGCACTTGCCAAATACTCTCATCAGTGAAGCATGTTTAACATAAACAGTGGGATTTTTAAAAATTAAGGAGATTTGTGCCATGTTTGTCCTCCTACAAAAACATATCAAAACAAACAACATATCACAACTGGGCAGCACAGTCATAATGATGAATGTTGAATTAGAAAAAATAAAGATTTTACTATTTAGTAAATTAACATTTAATTTCACATGAACACAGACAAAAGTACCACTTCTGGACTTCGGTGCTCTCCCACCTCCTCTTCCATAGACACCATAACATGTGTTTCAGAATTTCCTCAAGCATATTGAGGAAAAAATCAGTAGAAGAGGATGCAAAATAGAATACTAGTTAACCTTCTTTTTCTCTAGTTTTTGAGCTCCAAATCTACTCTTCTTTCTTTGTTTTTTGCAGATTCCAACTTAGTCCATCTCACCTTGTGGATGCGTCTGCTTTTCGGGACCACATTTGTTTTTGAATTATTTTCCATCCAAACTTCGACCAAAACCCTTCTTCTTCGAAGTCAAATTGATTAAAACGGTCGCTGCAAACTACACTCATGTCTTTTTGTCCGCCCCATTTTGCGCAAGTCAATTTGACTGGAGAGGTCCATACTTTCCTCATATTCCCATCATTTGGTAATGTTTGCAGGCTAATCACTTGTTTTTTTGCTACAACCTGCAACAATGCATCTGGTGGGTAAATTTCATAATTTCAAATTTCTGCAGAAAAATGTCATGATTCAGGATGAAGATGCTACCAAAAACATATATTACGTAATGTGAAACTGCCTCTAGTTTTCTGTAGGTGACATCAGTATGCTGAGACAGGCCTGCCCACATTTTGGAGCTAACTGTCTATTTTTGGGAGAGTATGCATCTAGACATATTTTTTAGGTCCAGAACTATGAAATAAGTGCCAATGTTGTCAACATTATAAGGACCCTTAAAGGGGAACTGCATTTTTTGGAGAATTTTACCTATCATTCACAATCAATATGAGAGATAAGAAGAGAAAATGTTGTTGTTTTTTTGCAGTCTGACATGTAAAAAATCGTCTCGTTCTTCTAAGCGTTTTTTTTTAAATCCTATTTAAAATCCGCCCCAGGAAAAAGACATGTGTTCTTGTTACCCATAATCATACTTGCCAACCCTCCCGGATTTTCCGGGAGACTCCCGAAATTCAGCGCCTCTCCCAAAAACCTCCCGGGACAAATTTTCTCCCGAAAATATCCCGAAATTCAGGCCGAGCTGGAGGCCACGCCCCCTCCAGCTCCATGCAGACCTGACCTGTTTTCACGTCCGCTTTCCCACAATATAAACAGCGTGCCTGCCCAATCACGTTATAACGGTAGAATGATCGAGGGCGAGTTCTTGGTTTCTTATGTGGGTTTGTTGTTAGGCAGTTTCATTAACGTCCTCCCAGCGCGGTAACAACACACAACAACAGCAGTCACTTTTTCGTCTACCGTAAAGCAGTTCGTCTGCAGTAAACAGCAATATTGTGACACTCTTAAACAGGACAATACTGCCATCTAGTGTACATGCATATGTGACAATAACATCTACGGCTTTTAGAGAGTGCAGTGCACAACTGCGCACACAACAAGGAGACGAAGCAGAAAAACGAGGAAGATACAGCCATGGCGACGACGAGTAAGATGAAGAAATACGCTTGTAAGTTCCAAGCCGCAGCTGCGATTGGACCTGGATAGGAGAGATGGAAGATTCCAGACTCCAGTGCATTTGATGAAAGCACTTTTGTGCGTGCCACACAGCAATGCATCATCAGAGAGGGTGTTCAGAATGGTTAGAAAAATAGTGACAGAGAATAGAACAAGGATGGACAATTCAACCCTTAACTCAACAATGAGTAGATGAGTGGTGTGTGTGTATATGCGTAAATAAATAAACACTGACATTCAAGTATTTATTTTATTTATATATATATATATATATATATATATATATATATATATATATATATATATATATAGCTAGAATTCACTGAAAGTCAAGTATTTCTTATATATATATATATATATATATATATATATATGAAATACTTGACTTGGTGAATTCTAGCTGTAAATATACTCCTCCCCTCTTAGCCACGCCCCCGCCCCAACCACTCCCCCCACCCCCCATATATATATATATATATCAGTGACGTGCAGTCACTAGAGGCAGGTGAGGCCCCAGCTCTTATTTTGAAGGCGCTAAGAGCGGAATTTTGACACGTTGGAGTGGAGCGGAAGTTTTTGAAAGAACGTAAATAAAGTGGTCCTCGTGTAAACTGGAGCCTCCGTGTTTGTTATTTTGTAGTTTCATACAGTATAGGCGACATTTATAAACCCTCGGTTACACTTTTTTAAATAGATTCAATCTTGCACGTGGAAAGTTTAAGTGAGGGCTTTAGTTGATATAACACTCCCGTCAGGGGGTTCATTAATCAGCACAACAGCGGCGCATTTATAAGTAAAGGTAAGACCATAATAACATTTTTTTATTAAATGTGCTTTTTTGTGTGCTACAGTTTGTATGTGTAAAGTTAAAGTTAAGTTAAAGTACCAATGATTGTCACACACACACTAGGTGTGGTGAAATTTGTCCTCTGCATTTGACCCATCCCCTTGTTCACCCCCTGGGAGGTGAGGGGAGCAGTGGGCAGCAGCGGCGCCGCGCCCGGGAATCATTTTTGGTGATTTAACCCCCAATTCCAACCCTTGATGCTGAGTGCCAAGCAGGGAAGAATGCTGGTATGAGCTTTTAAACATAACTCGTTTACTGCTGCCAATCAAATGGTGAATAAGATACTCTGTAGGGTTCATATGTTTGTAAATCTGACTGTGATGAAGTCAGTGCCTCACCAGCCATCAACCTCACCGCACGTCACTGATATATATATATATATATGAAATACTTGACTTGGTGAATTCTAGCTGTAAATATACTCCTCCCCTCTTAACCACGCCCCCGCCCCAACCACTCCCCCCACCCCCCACCCCCACCTCCCGAAATCGGAGGTCTCAAGGTTGGCAAGTATGCTCATAATGATTGTGAACGATAAGCAAAATTCAGAAAAAAGTACAGTTCCCCTTTAAGTCACAGGCGTCAAACTTAAGTCCCGGGGCCGTATCTGGCCTGCCACGTCATTTTACGTGGCCTGCGAAAGCCTGGAATTTATATACGCCTTTTCTTACCTAATGTATTCAACTTTCCATTTTGACAGAAATCAAAACACATTTACAGCATGCAATTTCCTATCTTTTAAACTTGATTTAATATTGCAACAAATATTATGTCATCATACATTCCAAACAGTTTATTTTGTTGAAATTAAAATAAATGTTTAAATATGGGCTTGACTCAAGATTTTTAAGCAAGTTGCCCATCAAAGTGTGCACTGTAAAAAGAACGGGAAGAAACTGTTAGCTCATTCACCATAATTTTACCGTAAAAAAACACAAAAAATGTGGAATCGTTTTTCCATTTACCGTAAACACAACAATTACAGTTTTACGGTAAAATCAGTGTTACTGTTTTTGCTTTTCCATTTATATGCTGTAAAAATCATCGTAAATTTGATGGTAATATTTTGGCAACTGAGTTGTCAGTTATTCTTTTTTACTGTAAAATCAACAGAGTGTATGTAAAACATATGTATAATCAATAAATAATTGTGTAATAATATCATGAGGCAATCAATATGTATATATATATATATATATATATATTACTCTCTGTTACAATCAGCCTTTTGAGGGCGTTTTCATTGTTTTCGTTGTTTTCATTGAGGGCCCTCAATGAAAACAAGTTTGACACCCATGCTTTAAGTTATATATCTATTTCCGGGTGTTCCGGGTAATGATACTAACATGAGTCCCACATTTTTGTGCCACGGTGACTGGTAAGAATGCTGATCACATTGGGAGCTTGTTGCCAGTGACTGACTGGCACTTCTTCCTTCCCTCGCTTCCAACTCAGCTGCTAAATCAACGCTAGAATATTCCACCATGCTTTGGAAAGCACTTAACCAACCTCCACGATGCCTAAGATGACCGTCTTGATTGAGTGTCAGCGCAGTATGTCGAAACATTCCCTTTTTGTGTAGCAAAGCAGTTAAAGCTGAAATCATATGACTTGCTGTGAAGCAGACAGTGTGAATTACTGCATCACAGCTGCAAGCAAAGCAGATGGAAATTTCCTCTGGAGCTCTGCATGCGTTTAAGCGGACACAAGGTGGTGTGTGCTTTCAGGCATTTATCAGTGTGTGTGTGTGTGTGTATGCACAACCTGTATGTGAGGTCTACCAGTGCTGAAATACACATTTAATACCTTTTTTTAATCCCACATTTTTGCATTTGGACCTGCAATTCCTGTACATGCACACCTGTCCACCGCATTCCAGCAGTTGGAAGTGGGTTTGCTCTAGTCACAGGCTGTTCTGACGCCTTGAGTGGAAATAAAACACCCACCCCTAATGGCTGTGAATTACACAAACACACATCAGATGGAATAATGGCAGAATCCCTGTCGGGCCTTCTGCAAACAGAGCTCCACACACAGCTTGTATCCACAGTGCAAGAAGAAGAAGAAGTAGTATTAATAACAATAGCCTGGTCTTTTCCGCTCTCGGGCCTTTCTCTCATCTTGGACGAAACTTTCAGAATCAAAAGGACGTGTTGTGTATTTTCTCTCGTCGTGCCTGTTGCCCTCTTTCTGAGACCAACACAATTCTTGTTTTGTTCGCAGCAAGAGAAATGCTAGGTTGCTAGCACTTGGACTCTGCAGAGGCGACCCACAGACTTCCCCCCTTGTTCTGCTTTTGCTCTTCTTTTCAAAGATTTGGTTTGTCCACTGTCTCCGTTTGCTAACAGTGACATATTATTGGATTTTCTTCTGCCTCTTTGTCTAGTTCGTGGTCATTTCCATAGTGATGTCGTGTTGTGGAAGCCATTGTCTTTTTGTACTGCAGTACTGTTTTGACCAGATTGAAAGACAGGTCGGCTTGTATTCAGTTTCAAGATACATATATGTATATATATATATATATATATATATATATATATATATATATATATATATATGTGTGAAAATCGTATACATAATGTACACAACACGATACATCTAAACCAGGTAGTCCATGGATTACGATTATTTTTCTCCAACTCCACACTGTACGCAGAATTAGGGTTGCGCCATATATCAGATATAAATGACATCAATTTGGCCAATAAAAGAGCTTTTAATACTCCCGTCATATCGTGATAATGCATGTTGATTATACCAATGTCCGACAAATTTGACAGTGACAAGACAACGAAGGCAATATCCTTGCTCTCAAGCTATTGGCTAATGTTTCTCCACAGTGCAGTTTCTAAATCAATCATCCCCTTCTCCATGACGGAAAACTCTGTTTCTTACAACTTTCATTATCACTGAAGGACTAGAAGAGAATGAATAACAAAACATGCTACACTACACACTGTAGCAGGATACAAAAAAGCATAGCTAACCGCTAAGCTAGAGTTCTTGAATGTGAACAGAGGTGGGCGGATTGATTAAATAGACAGTAACGATACCAAGTATAGTTTCAGTATATTGTTGAAACTACAGTAATTAGATTAATATGTTTTATTATCACGTTATTTGTAATTTTTTGTTATTTCTTAGAAACTCAGGAAATAAGAGCAAATAGTAGTTTTGCTTTTGTTTAGTAATTTTGCTTTAGTTTAGTCATTTTGTACTATTGAATTAATTATAAATGTTGTATGTAATAAAATCAAATAAGGAAATAAATCATTAATCCATTAATTGTTATACTACCATCCTGTGTTTTTATCAAATTACAGTTGTGATCAAAAATGTAATCACTTAAGAATCCTGAAGATTTTAAGTATGAACAGTGGTATGACCAGTACTGCCCCTGTAACGAGTACTTGGTATTGGATCGATATTCAAACTTGTAGTATCACCCAAAACTAATGTGAAGTATACAAACAGAAGAACACATGTTAATTACATTTGAACATAAGTGTAGATAGAACGATATTAGAACAGAAAGTAACCAGATATTAACAATAAATTAACAAGTACATTATTAATAGTTTTGAAAAAACAAGACAATTGGAAATGATGCTATGCATACATCAGCAGCTAAATTAGGAGCTTTTGAAATGTTTCACAATATAAGTTTTTTATATTGGTCGATATCAATAATTATTGATATTTTTTATGACCTATGGAAAGTAGGAGAAACATATATTAAATGCGAACATTTTTAAGTTGAAGTTAAAGTACCAATGATTGTCACACACACACTAGGTGTGTTGAAATTTGTCCTATGCATTTGACCCATCCCCTTGATCACCCCCTGGGAGGTGAGGGGAGCAGTGAGCAGCAGCGGTGCCGCACCCGGGAATAATTTTTTGGTGATTTAACCCCCAATTCCAACCCTTGATGCTGAGTGCCAAGCAGGGAGGTAATGGGTCCCATTTTTATAGTCTTTGGTATGACTCGGCAGGGGTTTGAACTCACAACCTACCGATCTCAGGACAGACACTCTAACCAATAGGCCACTGAGTAGGTATATTATATTGGTCGATATCAACAATTATTGATATTTTTTATGACCTATGGAAAGTATAGACTAGGAGAAACATCTATTAAATGCGAACAATTTTATTTCAAATGTAACCTTACTCTGATGATAATCCCCTCACCTATCAAATAAGAAAGGAAATGGAATGTCAATACAACAATAGAAAACAGTCAAACAATTAATGTAAACAAAATTCTAAAATCACAATAAACACTTGACAATAACTTCTCTAAATTAAGGTGCAAAAATAAAGACTATGCAAGAAATGCTTAATAAAGTGTAACAAAATAGTGCAAAGTGTGAAAATGTAAACATAGACAAACCTGAGATTAAACTATTTTTGGCAGGTTTACTGCCAGGAAGTTACGTGGTTTGTGTAACATTTAATTTGGTCTGTTATTCCTATTTACATATGGAAATAAATGTATGTTATGCAGTTATTATTAATTTAAATATTATTGGACCAAATCATTATTTTTTGTTATTTTTTTGTTATTTATTTTATTTACATAGTCCTGCACTTTAGTTCCTACCTGTTTCCGTACATCCAAATAGGGAAAAGACGTGGGTTGAAAAGAAAAGATGGACTACAATCCGTTCAAAAAAATACTGTGGAGGTGACTTTCCTTGTTTTATTAACAATTTATGTGCTCTCTGCAGCACTCATTTGTAATTTCTCTTCTCACTCCATGCAGAGAATTAACAGCGAGACAACAAGATGGCACAACCAAAGCGGTAGTTGATACTGTTACGCGATTGGCTGATTAGCGTGTCCCTCTCATTACTCACAGATCCCTTCCTGTTTCCAGACCATGACTGCCTTTGTTCATGCAACCAACCTTGCTTCATTCTTTCCAGTTTCTTCTGGCCAAAAAAAATATACAGTATGTACTGTATATCAAACATTTTATTGAATACGTTTTTTATTGATATCGATTACGTGTCTATCATGATATATATTAATATTGTTTTATCAGCCCAGCCCAGCCCTACCTACAGCACAGTATGGCTAATCTTACTATTGAATTTTTTTGTCACGTTATAATTCCTCATATCAACCTGATAATTATCATGCACCCCTCGCCCTTATACGGTATATTACCAAGTGTATGATGCCCGGTGAGAAACATTACGGTTGTCTACAACCATGGACTTCTAGTTTCATTAATCAAGTATAAAATCCCTAAATCCTAATTCTTCATCTTCGAAAGACTTCCAACTCAGCAGGCGTGGTTGGATGAGTTTAAGATGAACATCAGCATCAGTGACCTCTGACCTCACAAATAAACCAAAAAAAAAAAAAAGAAAATCCCCCAGGACACTAAAGAAAAGAGTGACATTTCCAGTCCTTGTACTTGTTCTTGCCTGATTGATGGTCGCATAGTTATTCTCCCATGTAAATAAGTATAAAGTGCTTCCTGCATGACATCCCATCAGATAGTAATCTCTTTTCTCCTTTCCTCCGCACAGGTACTGCTTCATCGTGACGCTTGGCTACTTGATAGTGTGTCAGGTCACACGCGTCTACGTGTTTGATTACGGCATGTACTCTGCAGATTTTACTGGGTAAGTGTGCCAAGGCTGACGTTGCAAAACGGCAAACGATAATTAAAAGTTTGTGGAGTCTTGATTCAACTCAGCTGTGTGCCGGCTCAACACAAATGTGACACACCGATCGGCGCCCTCTGCAGACGCTCGCTTTTGGTTCTCTCTCCTCCACACTTTTTTTTTTTGGTGACAATTCAAGCAGACTGCTTGCACTCTCAGCAGGGTGGGGGTGGGTAGTTGCTAGGCAACCTAATCCAAACCAATACCGCCTGTTGGAGAGCAGAAATTTCACTCTTTCATCTACTCGTGTTGTCTTGTCCCTTTTTTTTGATTGAAAAATGTTGCATACTTCGCCCCAATTTCACTGCCTCCTGTCTTTTTTTATGTGTAAGATTAATATTGTTTAGCATCGATCTGAAATTATTTTGACAAAATAATAATTGAAGTCGAAATAATCTGTGTCAGGGTCATGCTGTTGTTTTAGTGAATCCTTTAAGTGTTTAATCACTGAAAACTTAAATATCCAACTGTAAAAAGAAGTTAACCACTGCAATATGTAAAATGTAAAAATGGTCTTTCCTCACAAAGGCCAATGTAAGCGGTAGTAACCAGAACCAAAAAGAGGACTCTATTAATTGTTAGTTATTTTACCCCATCTTTATGTTTTGAAAAGTGTGTTGTTATAATGATAATTATTATTAATATTAAGTAATCTCTTGTAAGTAATTTTGTGTCCCGACAGAGGCATGCCGAGATCGACGCTCCCTTTTCAACGTTATTACTGTCCATACGTGCCAATATTAGCCCTCATAACACCGCATTCACAAACCCCTGAAATTATCATCGTCAATACTTCAAAAGTCACTTTTTGCACATTCTCTACATTCTGTATTGCTGTAATAAATATGACAATTTGTTGAAGACTTTATTTCAGTTGTCCCTCGTTTATTAAATACGTTTTTCAACATTATGCAAGCCCTCTAGACATGAAACAACACCCTTTAGTCACTTGTACACTCTTTTAATACAATATAGTAATGCTGGCTGAGGCGGAGCCAATCAGTGACCAACATGCTAAGCAGTGCACTCTGATTGGTTTGATCTCCTCTAGTGGCCAATACTACTGTCATATTGATCGTTTCAGTTTATATAGCCATTTCATGTTTGAAAATGCTTAATTTAGGACCAAAACAATTGTAGAATATGTTTTAAAACATATAAATATATATCCAAAATAAATCTGCCATTTAGTGAAGCCGCAACATATGAAGCAGGACGTGGCGAGGGATGACGGTACTTATATTTGAATGTGTTACCTAGTTATCATTTACCAGTAAGTTATGTATTTGAAGTATTCCAATTACGAGTCACGTTGAATGTCATAAAATCCCTTAAAAATATAGTTTTTGTACAAAAGTTTGCATGTTATCAATTTTTTTAAGTACCTGCACAGTTTAAGCACTGGCATCGATTTTCAAGTACCCATTTGGTACTAATAAGGGTTAAAATGTAAACGATACCCATCCCTAGTCGTCATATAATAAATAAATAAAAACCTTAGACTTATACTTAGACTTAGACAAACTTTATTGATCCACAAGGGAAATTGTTCCACACAGTAGCTCAGTTACAAAGGATGGAAAGGATAATGCAGGTATAAAGTAGACTAAAAATATACCATAGTAGCAATATAAAATACAACATATATGTAATATTTACATATTATATATACAGTATATAGTATATACTGATATATTATATTATTATTAGGGATGTCCGATAATATCGGGCTGACGATATTATCGGCCGATAAATGCTTTAAAATGTAATATCGGAAATGATCGGTATCGGTTTCATAATTATCGGTATCGGTTTCTAAAAGTTAAATGTATGACGTTTTAAAACGCTGCTGTGTACACGGACGTAGGGAGAGGTACAGAGTCCCAATAACCCTTAAAGGCATTTCCTTTGCGTGCGTGCCGTCCGAGTTACATAATATCTACCGGCTGTTCTTATCACGGATTAATGCAAGGCATACTTGATCAACAGCCATCCAGGTCACACTGAGGGTGGCCGTATAAACAACTTTAACACTGTTACAAATATGCGCAACACTGTGAACCGACACCAAACAAGAATGACAAACACATTTCGGGAGAACATCCGCACCGTAACACAACATAAACACAAGAGAACAAATACCCAGAATCCCTTGCAGTACTAACTCTTCCGGGACGCTACAATATAAAGCCCCCCGCTACCCCTACCCCCACCCACCCCGCCCCCGCCCCCGCCCACCTCAACCTCCTCATAGTCTCTCTCAGGGAGAGCATGTCCCAAATTCCAAGCTGCTGTTTGGATAGATAGATAGTACTTTAATGATTCCTTCAGGAGAGTTCCCTCAGGAAAATTAAAATTCCAGCAGCAGTGTACAGAATTGAGATCGAATTTAAAAAGTAAATAATGGGGGTATAAATGGAAACAGAATAGAAAAATATTACAATAAGAATAAAAATAAAAAGCAACAATGAGAATACAAATATGACAGTAAAATAAGAATATAACAAGAGAAACTAGGAAGTAGTGACCATGTTATGAAAAAGTTTGCACTGTTATTGTTTTGAGGCATGTTAAAAAAAATAAAGCTTTTTGTGACTTCAATAATAAATATGGCAGTGCCATGTTGGCATTTTTTTCCATAACTTGAGTTGATTTATTTTGGAAAACCTTGTTACATTGTTTAATGCATCCAGCGGGGCATCACAACAAAATTAGGCATAATAATGTGTTAATTCTACGACTGTATATATCAGTATCGGTTGATATCGGTATCGGTAATTAAGAGTTGGACAATATCGGAATATCGGATATCGGTAAAAAAGCCATTATCGGACATTTCTAATTATTATATTATATTTGTATATAATATATATACACGATATATTACAAATCCCAATTACCATGTACGATATTACAGTATATGTAACAGCTGCAGCAAAAAAAGGGCAGCATAAAATAGAGAGTAGATCCAGCAGAAAATATACATTATAAACAAAGAGAGGTAGCCAACATAGAAGCGGTCACGGAATAGACAGATATCATCTATTGTTGTATGGTGAGTGATTATATACTTCATATTATCTTAAAAAATATGTCCAAAAGGAGTATTGAAAAACAGAGATTGTGTTTTGGTTATGGTCATCCTTTAGTTGAGGTAGTACAATAACAATGCGTATTAATGCCTGAGTCTTAACTTTTTGACCGTCCCCCTTGTTGTGCGACCGAGATGGAGAACATCCCATTGTAAATCTCATACAGTCACCATTATTGGATTGGATAATGCATTCATTATTTTTCTGGATGCGGCCATAAAGCAATAATATCCCTCCTAATAAATGATGTTTGGCATTGTAAGAGGATTGTTAAATTAAAGCTTTAATTATATTTAGGAAAAACAGCCACTGAGCAGCTTTTGTCTTCTTTTCTTCATCAGGCCCATGATGGTGATCACACAGAAGATTACCAGCCTCGCATTCGAAATACACGACGGTAAGACGAACCCGTGTTTTATCAAGTGAAAACATTTGTGCGAAGTTTAAAAAAGCAGGTCACACGGTCATATATTCATGCTGAGGACAGGTGAACCGTGCACAAAGAGTATAAACACTGTTACGTAACAAAGCCATGTCCTGCTGTTCTCTCTCACTGGCTCCATGTTAAACGGTTAAATGGCTGACTTAAAAACAAAGCATCCACTCCATTCTGGGGCAAACATGGTCACGCTGCATGTGAAGTCATCGCCACCAGCTGACAAGCATATGACACACCGCCAGATTTTTTTTTTAGGTTTCCTGAAGGATGATGACTCCCTTGCTGCAGTTGGAGCATTGAACAATATCATCACTGGGAATGTGTCAATGTCATCGTTTTAACGTTCCTCCCTGAGCTTCTTATTGACAACATTAACCCCTAAAGACAAATATTTAACTTGAAATGTTTGTCATGTCACCAATGTGTTGTTAGGACTGGCAACCACAGCTTGTATTGGTTTAGGATTTCTAACATGACTGAACAAACACCACGCACTGTCTGTATGCCGTATTCTTTTCATTCATAGTGGCCGGGTCATTTGTTTGTACAACCATGTTGCTAGGCAGGATTTGTGCACCAGGGTGGAGTTAAATAACACAGAAAGTAAATTAAATAATGTTTTTTAGGATAACAACAACAAATAATTTCATACTGTTTGAATTTGCAATTACTGTACCATTACTGAGCGTTGATGATTATATAATGATTACCGTATCCAGAATGGTTGGTACAGGAAGAGGGCGGAAGTGCAGTTAATTCGAATGTACAGTAAGTGCCCTCTAGGTAGACACCTATCTGTGAAATACAACAACTTATTTTTTTATTCTTTTATTCTTTATTTCAGTTACCAAAATGTAAATTCAATTTCTCTGTCATTTTTCACCTTTATTTTAAATTTAAAAACTAAATGATATATATACACACATATACATGTATATGTATCTACATGTATGTATGTATATATATATATATATATATATATATATATATATATATATATATATATTTATAAACTCCCCTGAAGAGCAGGGACACCTGCGAAACAGGCTTGTAGGGATGAAATAGCCTCCGTGTTTTGACCTAACATATATATACAGTATGTATGTACATATATATATAAGTATATATATATATGTATATATATATATATATATATATATATATATATATATATATATATATATACGTATGTATGTATATATATATATATATATATATATATATATATATATATATATACGTATGTATATATATATATATACACACGTATGTATATATATATATATATACATATGTATATATATATATATATATATATATATATACATATATGTATGTGTGTGTATATATATATACTGTGTATATATATATATATATATATATATATATATATATATACATACAGTATATACATACATACATACATACGTGTTTATACATTCGTGGTCATTATGTTCTTTACATACACTTGTAAAGAACATAATGTCATGGGTGTCTTAAGTTTACAATAATTTCTACAACTCTTATTTTTTTGTGATAGAGTGATTGGAGCACATACTTGTTGGTCACAAAAAATAATTCATGAAGTTTGGTTCTTTTATGAATTTATTATGGGTATACTGAAAATGTGACCAAATCTGCAGGGTCAAAAGTATACATACAGCAATGTTAATATTTGGTTACATGTCCCATGGCAAGTTTCACTGCAAAAAAGTGCTTTTGGTAGCCACCCACAAGCTTCTGGTTGAATTTTTGACCACTCTTCTTGACAAAATTGGTGCAGTTCAGCTAAATTTGTTGGTTTTCTGACATGGACTTGTTTCTTCAGCATTGTCCACACGTTTAAGTCAGAACTTTGGGAAGGCCATTCTAAAACCCTTAATTCTAGCCTGATTTAGCCATTCCTTTACCACTTTTGACGAGTGTTTGGGGTCATTGTCATGTTGGAACACCCAACTGCGCCCAAGACCCAACCTCTGGGCTGATGATTTTATGTTGTCCTGAAGAATTTGGAAGTAATCCTCCTTTTTCATTGTCCCATTTAGTCTCTGTAAAGCACCAGTTTCATTAGCAGCAAAACAGACCCAGAGCATAATACTACCACCACCATGCTGGTGTTCCTGGGATTAAAGGTCTCACCTTTTCTCCTCCAAACATATTGCTGGGTATTGTGGCCAAACAGCTCAATTTTAAGCTAAAGAAAAAATAAATAAATAAATAAGAAAAAAAAAAAAATATATCAATCAATCAATCAATCAATGTTTATTTATATAACCCTAAATCACAAGTGCCTCAAAGGGCTGCACAAGCCACAAAGACATCCTCGGTTCAGAGCCCACATAAGGGCAAGGAAAAACTCACAACCCAGTGGGATGTCAATGTGAATGACTATGAGAAACCTTGGAGAGGACCGCAGATGTGGGTGACCCCCCCCCTTAGGGGACCGGATACAATGGACGTCGAGTGGGTCTAGCATAATATTGTGAAAGTCCAGTCCATAGTGCATCTAACATAATAATGAGAGTCCAGTCCATAGATGGCGGCGCGCACAGACGCAGCGGCTTACGGCTCTCCATTTCAGTGCTCTTTCTTCCTTCTTTTCTTCATGTTTTTTTTCCTTTTGTGCACCACCTGTACTGCAAACACCCGGTACACCCGCCAGTCACTCTTGGATATCGGTAACTCGCACCAGATATCTGTTTCGAGCGACTTTCACCACGAGCACAACATCCCAGATGACATAGCGAGAGCACAGGGCTCTCCGTGGTTTGTTGTCTGGTCTGGGAGACGGCGCAGACGGAGGAGGGAGAGGAAGCAGAAGCGTGGCCGCAGGTCCGGCGTCTTGCTCAGGCTTAGGAAACAACCCCACAAGCCACCTCTACCGAGCCTGTTCCTCTCTAATGCCAGATCCCTTGTACAGAAGATGGACGACCTGGAGTTACAACTTGCTGGAAACCGCTATGTTCGGGACTGTTGTGCTATGATTATCACCGAAGCCTGGCTTCACCCGGAAATACCCGATGCTAGCATGCAGCTAGCCGGACGCACTCTGCTCCGCCGGGACAGAACTAAGGACTCCGGTAAGAGCAGAGGAGGGGGGCTCTGTATCTACGTGCATGAGAACTGGTGTAACAACGGGACAATCACTGAACAGCACTGTTGCCCGGACGTGGAGTACATGTCTGTTAGATGTCGGCCTTTTTTTCTCCCGAGAGAGCTGTCTGTTGTTATCATCACGGCTGTGTATATTCCACCGGACGCCAAAGTAAACACAGCGCTCTCTTTTCTGCTGAACACTGTCAACGAACAGCAGCGGGCCCACCCCGACGGTGTTCATATCATAGCAGGGGATTTTAATAAGGCCAATCTGAAGACTGTACTCCCTAAGTTCTACCAGCACGTGAAGTGTTCTACAAGGGGCAAGAACACCCTGGACCACGTGTATACCAACATAAAGCACGCGTACAGAGCTACACTCCTCCCCCAGCTTGGACAGTCAGACCATCTTTCCCTCCTGCTCTCTCCTACCTACACCCCCATCAGACGCCAGGCCAGGCCTATCACAAAGACTGTTATGACCTGGCCTGACGATGCACTCCCCAAACTTCAGGACTGCTTCCAACACACAGACTGGGACCTCTTCCAACAACAGGAGCTGGAGACAGCCACAGGAACGGTGCTGGACTACATAAAGTTCTGCATCGGGAATGTGACTGTGGAAAAAACCATCCGGGTTTACCCCAACAAGAAACCCTGGATGACCAGCCAGGTCCGCACACTCCTCAGGGCCCGTGACGCAGCCTTCAGGTCAGGGGACAGGGCACTGTACAGTGTTGCTAGAGCCGACCTGAAGAGAGGGATTAAAAAAGCAAAGGCGGACCACAGGAGGTGCATAGAGTCCCATCTGTCCAGCAAAAACTCACGGGAGGTGTGGCGGGGCATTCATGACATCACGAACTTCAGAGGCTGCAATATGACAACTGCGGATCAGAGTGCGACACTGGCAGAGGAGCTTAACTGTTTCTTTGCCCGTTTCGAAACCCCCCAGCGACACTCATCTGCTTCAGCCCTGCCCCCGCCCCCACCGGGCTCCGGCGCCACTCCACTCACTGTACAGGAGCACAGTGTCAGACGAGTGCTCCTGGCTGTGAACCCCAGGAAGGCTACCGGACCAGACGGAGTACCTGGAAAGGTGCTCAGGACGTGCGCCCACCAGCTCACTCCCCCCCTCACCAGGATCTTCAACCTCTCCCTGGCTCAGGCAGTCATCCCATCCTGCCTGAAGTCATCTACAATAATCCCGGTGCCGAAGAAGTCTCCCATCACCAGCCTGAATGATTACCGACCAGTGGCCCTCACTCCGGTAATCATGAAGTGCTTCGAGCGACTTGTTCTCCAGCACATCAAGGACCATATCCCTCCAGACTTCGACCCCCACCAGTTCGCATACCGGGCGAACAGGTCCACAGAGGACGCCATCGCTGTTGCTCTCCACTCTGCTCTGAACCACCTGGAGCAGCAGCAGAGCTACGTCCGGATGCTCTCTGTGGACTATAGCTCTGCCTTCAATACAATAATCCCGGACAGACTCTGCAATAAACTGGACACTCTTGGCCTCCCCCCTCTCACAAACGCCTGGATAAGGGACTTCCTAACGGACCGACCCCAGAATGTGAGACTTGGCCCGCACCTCTCATCCTCCCGCACGCTGAGCATCGGCTCCCCACAGGGCTGTGTGCTGAGCCCCCTCCTCTACTGCCTTTACACCCATGACTGCAGTCCGGCCCACAGTGACAACCTTACCGTCAAGTTCGCCGACGATACCACAGTGGTCGGGCTCATCTCCAGGGGTGACGAGGATGCCTACAGAGAGGAGGTCCTGAAGCTGACGGCCTGGTCTTCGGAGAACAACCTCGCTCTCAACACCAGCAAGACCAGAGAGATCATCGTCGACTTCAGGAGGAGCAGCACCGACCCTGCCCCCCTCTACATCAACGGCGAGCGTGTAGAGAGGGTCCACACCTTCAGGTACCTTGGAGTCCACATCTCTAATGACTTCTCCTGGACAGTCAACACCACATCAATCATCAAGAAGGCTCAGCAGCGGCTACACTTCCTTAGAGTCCTCGGGAAGTACAACCTGAAGCCTGACCTGCTGCTGACCTTCTACCGCTCGTCCATCAAGAGCCTGCTGACCTACTGTATTACGGTATGGTACGGCAGCTGCACTGCAGCAGACAGGGAGAGGCTGCAAAGAGTGGTCAAGACGGCTCAGAAGATCATCGGCCGCCCTCTCCCCTCTCTGACGGACATCTACACCTCCCGCTGCCTCAACAGAGCCAGTGCCATCATCAAGGACAGCACCCACCCTGGCTCTGACCTGTTCCACCTGCTGCCCTCTGGGAAGCGCTACAGGTGCATTAAAACCAAAACAAACAGGCTAAAGAACAGCTTCTTCCCCAGGGCCATAACCATCCTGAACGGACTGCCCCATTGTCCCTCATAACTGCCTTCTCTTCGGTGCAATAACCCATTCCACCAACCACCCTGTTTTTTTTTTCATGTATATATTCATTTCACACCATATTCATTGCACTTCTACATTTTTTATATTTTTATATATTTGCACATTGTTTTTCTAGCATGCACACATCGCACTGTATGGAATGGCCTCAATCTCGTTACCTTGCGTAATGACAATAAAGCTGATTCTGATTCTGATTCTGATAGTGGGGCCACCGGTAGACCATCCTGAGCGGAGACGGGATGGTTATTATACACACAAAAAAGTTGCTATATTAATAGTAATATAAAGCACAATATTGGGACAAAGAACAACTGCGCCAACTGCTGGATCTTTTGCTGCACCTTCTTGCCCCTATTGCAGAGTCACTGGTTTATCCTAATAAATAAATAAAGAGAAACAAATGCTTTTTCTGTGAGTGTATCATGAATGTGTTTTTTATTTATTTATAGGTTTGACCAAGCGAGATGCACAACTGACTGCAAGTCAGAAATACCTTGCTATCAGGTATGTGACTCAGATATGTTTTTACTAACTTTTATGCTTGATGCTCATTTAACAAAAGGGGACCAGACCCACTTTAGTTGATACAACTGTGCATTCATTCTATGTTTTGTATTCATGAAGCCGCTCATTACTTGTGCGCAATGGGCAACTGGCAGGGTTCTCCCTCCCCAAACTAATGAGACAGGGAGGCTGCAAAAGTTCAGCAAGAATCTAAGAAGTAGGTCAGGGAATTAATATGTGACAACATTTAAACGGAGTTCATATTACAAACAGTGGGAGTGTTCTTTGACATGTAAGGACAGGATGCATGGATAGATTTGAAACTTCATCAGGTATTCTATATGGACAAAAGTATTGGGGCACAACCCACTCTTCTCAGAAGACTGTGGGAATTGTTCTCAGTTCATCCATTGTTAAGGTCAGAGGTGACTGATGTTGGAACTGAGCTGCAAGTTAGCCTTGCAGCTTGTCACAAAGTGATGGAAAAAAGGCCTTAGTTCCAAGAACTGTTCCCACAAAGTTTGAAGCATATTATGGTCAGGGGTGTCACGATCCCATATTGATATCGGTTTGATAACGGCAAAAAAACAAGTATTGGATTATATCGGCTTGCATCTAAAATCGCCCTTGTAAGCGCTCCAGTACGAGCAGTCCTGCAGCACGTTTACTTCTGCAAAGCCTGACAGCCAGTTAACATTGTATTTTAGTGAAGTAATTTACAAAACACGATAGGCTATATGCTACTAGGAGCTAGCAGCTACACAACATACATAGTAAGTGTCCTTAATCAAACAATATTGCAACATTTATCAATAAAACAAGTATCAAATAATTATATTTGCACATTTCCTACAGATACAAAGTCTCCAAGACAGAAGCGTATTAGAAAATATCCAGCTACAAATATGTCCACATCATTCAATTTACTCATGAGCTTAAAGGCCTACTGAAACCCACTACTACCGACCACGCAGTCTGATAGTTTATATATCAATGATGAAATCTTAACATTGCAACACATGCCAATACGGCTGGGTTAACTTATAAAGTGCAATTTTAAATTTCCTGGGAAACTTCCGGTTGAAAACGTCTAGGTATGATGACGTATGCGCGTGACGTCAGTAGTTGAATCAGACATTTTGGAATAGGTCGGTCGCCAGCTTAAATCGTCTTTTTTCATCGCTAAATTCCACAGTATTCTGGACATCTGTGTTGGTGAATCTTTTGCAATTTGTTTAATGAACAATGGAGACTGCAAAGAAGAAAGCTGTAGGTGCGATCGGTGTATTAGCGTCTGGCTACAGCAACACAACCAGGAGGACTTTGACTTGGATAGCAGACGCGCTATCCGACGCTAGCCGCCGACCGCATCGATGATCGGGTGAAGTCCTTCGTTGCGCCGTCGATTGCTGGAACGCAGGTGAGCACTGGTGTTGATGAGCAGATGAGAGCTGGCGTAGGTGGAGAGCTAATGTTATTAGCATAGCTCTATCGAGGTCCCGTAGCTAAGTTCGCTTCAATGGCGTCGTTAGCTAGGCTTCGTCAAGCGGTACAGCATTAACCGTGTGGTTACAGGTCCAGAGTTTGGTAGTATTGTTGATATTCTGTCTATCCTTCCAGTCAGGGGCTTATTTATTTTGTTTCTATCTGCAGTTAAGCACGATGCTATCACGTTAGCTCCGTAGCTAAAGTGCTTTGCTGATGTATTGTCGTGGAGATAAAAGTCACTGTGAATGTCCATTTCGTGTTCTCGACTCTCATTTTCAAGAGGATATAGTATCCGAGGTGGTTTAAAATACAAATCCGTGATCCACAATAGAAAAAGGAGAGAGTGTGGAATCCAATGAGCCCTTGTACCTAAGTTACGGTCAGAGCGAAAAAAGATACGTCCTGCACTGCACTCTAGTCCTTCACTCTCACGTTTTTCATCCACAAATCTTTCATCCTCGCTCAAATTATTGGGGTAATTGTCGCTTTCTCGGTCCGAATCGCTCTCGCTGCTGGTGTAAACAATGGGGAAATGTGAGGAGACTTTCAACTTGTGACGTCACGCTACTTCCGGTACAGGCAAGGCTTTTTTTTTTTATCAGCGACCAAAAGTTGCGAACTTTATCGTCGATGTTCTCTACTAAATCCTTTCAACAAAAATATGGCAATATCGCGAAATGATCAAGTATGACACATAGAATGGATCTGCTATCCCCGTTCAAATAAAAAAAATTCATTTCAGTAGGCCTTTAAATTTATGAATAATTGTGGCCACTGGGTGTCGCCAAAAAGAACAATAAATGCTCCACTTCAATTCAACAGCATAAGTCCATTCCAAACAGTTAATAATAAATAGGTTAGTGTTTTTTCATTCATTGTTCTCTGTTTGAGTAATATCACTTGATCAAACCATTTTTGATATTGCACACTACAGAATAATACTCAGTGGCCTAGTGGTTAGCGTGTTCGCCCTGAGATCGGTATGTTGTGAGTTCAAATCCTGGCCTATAAAAATGGGACCCGTTACCTCCCTGCTTGGCACTCAGCATCAAGGGTTGGAATTGGGGGTTAAATCACTAAAAACAATTCCCGCTGCTCACTGCTCCCCTCACCTCCCAGGGGGTGAACAAGGGGATGGGTCTAATGCAGAGGACACATTTCACCACACCTAGTGTGCGTGACAATCATTGGTACTTTAACTTTAACTCAAAACTCCAATATCGGTACATTTTGGAAGTAAAAATGTTGTATGAGGACACCCATAATAATGAAGTTTCACAGGAAAATAAGGGATCTCATCCAAACCCTGATTAAGTAATCAATTGTGTAAAGCCTCAATGTCATTGGAAATGCCAAGAAGTACACGCCTACTAATATACTAATACTAACACTAAAATTGACCTTAGTGTGTGAATGTGAGTGTGAATGTTGTCTGTCTATCTGCGTTGGCCCTGTGATGAGATGGCGACTCGTCCAGGGTGTACCCTGCCTACCGCCCGAATGCAGTTGAGATAGGCTCCAGCAACCCCCGCCACCCCGAAAGGGACACGCGGTAGAAAATGGATGGTTAATATCAATATACTAATATATTGCTTGTGTCTTGCCCTCTAGGCGGATGCCCAGCCTACTGGAGTATCTCAGCTACAACTGCAACTTCATGGGCATCCTGGCAGGACCCACCTGCTCCTACAACGACTACATGGCTTTCATCGAGGGCACGTGCTACCAGCCGCGGCACCAGGAGAACGCCAACGGCAAAGAGAACGGGAAACACAAGCAGAGTGAACCCTCACCCAAGGTATATGCGGTGACTTCTTAGGTGGAGAAATGGTACAAAAACAAGATATGTACAGTTACCATTATTGCTATGTTGTCTATTACCATTGTTGGTATATTCATTATTCCTACATTGTTGATACAAATTATTGTTACAGTGTAATAATTATTGTTACCTGTGGTAATGCCACTATGATACAACATCTGTATTATAATCCTTGAACAAAGTAAGAGTGGAACTCATGTGAATAATCACTGAATGGAGAACTGGGGGTGGGATTAAATAAGTTATCTTCTTCCCACTCCCTTTCAGGCAAAACTGGACAATCATGCATTACATACTATACATTAACTTTTGCACTATATTAATGTATATTATTATGTGTTGTCAACTTTGTACTTTTTTATATCATTGCCTGAAATAAATAAATAAATGAAAAAAAGAAAAGAAAATGTAGTATAGTAGATCCCACCTTCTAAATGGTTTTTCATTACAACTTAAATAGAAAGTGGTTTGATTGGGTTATCAGCATGGGGGGAAAAGTGCTGCAGCTATAAATCCACTAGAGGGCGCTGTCCCATTGGCCATTTTTTCAGCAGGAAGATATAATACTGTGAACTGTATGCCTGGAATTGTACAGAGGCATTTTATAGTGTTTAGAGCAGTGGTTCTCAAACTTTGTTTCACCAAGTACCACCTCAGTAAACACTTGACTTTCCAAGTACTACCATTATGACCAATTCAAAAATAACAGTAGTGTAGTGGACCTGAATATTCATAAAAGACAAGGCACAGGTTTTATTTAACAATTATATTTAATATTGTGGGCCACTGTAACATTGCACACAGTTTGAACAGTAACACTGTGTTTGAATATTTGATTAAGTGATTCTAAGCGCAGCACGAGATGGAGCCTGCATACCACTAATGGTACATGTGACACAGTTTGAGAATCCCTGGTTTAGAGTATTTAAAATAAACATTTGTATAATTTTATGGGTGGGGATCTACTGTATGTCTGTGTTCAGTGCAAGTGTCATGCAGTGTAAACAAATTACTGTCAGTGAGAGTTATTAAAATATGATTTTACTTGGATATTACTACTAGGATATAATAAAAATGTGAGGGAATAGATAAGACCAATTAAAATAGTGGCCTGGCCCACAACTCTACAAAGAATCCTACAAAAAGGTGTTTTTGCAGTTGTGCTTAAAGCAGCAGCAGCAGAGGAAATGCTCCTTGTATACTGACCATTGGTATGAGGACCACTAAGGTTGCGCGATTAAATGATGTATGATACAAATGATGACGATAGAGCTGGTAATACTATTGTTATATCAGGATAATGCATGTTGATGGCGCATTCTATCTGCTGTGTCCCACAAAGTTGACAGCGGCAAGCGAACAAAGGTGTCCTCAACGCATTGTCGCATCCTCGCTAGTGGCTAATGCACCATCCACAGTGCGGATTGTAAATCACTAATCCTCGCCTTCATGGCGTCAAAAACTTACAAGTATTCTTATCATTGGAGGACTAGAGGCCAAGGAAGAGTTAAACATGCTACACTGGACACTGCAGGAGGATACAAAAAACCGCTAGGCTTTTGAATGTAAACAGGGGCGGGGGGATCGTCATAAATCTCGACAGTAACAATACCAAGAATAGTATCAGTATATTGTTAAAACTAGAGCGAATAAATCAATATTTATTTTTTTATCACACAACCGATTTTTGGTCGTTTTTTTTATTGTTTATAAACTCAGGACATGAAAGCAACTAGTAGTTCTTGTTTAGTTATTTTGCACCATTGACTTTATTGTACAATTTGAATACAACAAAACAGAATAAAGATATAATTTAAATAGTAATTGTTATTGTTGGATTACAGTTATGGTCAAAAATGTAATCATTTAATGATCATGAAAATTTTAGGTATGAACATTATGACCAATACTGCCCCTGTAACTACTCAGTATTGGATTGATACCCACATTTCTAGTATCACTGGGGGTTTAACGGTACACAAAAATTTCGGTTCAGTACGTACCTCGGTTTAGAGGTCACGGTTCGGTTCATTTTCGGTACAGTAAGAAAACAACGAAATATAAATTTTTTGGTTATTTATTTACCAAATTTGTAAACAATGGCTTTATCCTTTTAACATTGGGAACACTATAATAATTCTGCCCACGTTAATCAACATTAAACTGCCTCAAGTTGTTTCTCAGATGACAAAAAATGACAAAACTTTTCTTCTACATATAAAAAGTGCAACGTTAAACAGTTTCAAGTCAACTCATCATGCTTAATTTATTACAGCATTTGGGAAGCCTATAGTTGATTTTTATTATGTAAATGTTATATTTTTATCAACATGTGAAAGCATGGACCCTGACATTCAAAACTAGGCTGCTACATTACTAATGATTAATGTAACTATAGCTGAAAAAAATAGTACAATAGCAATAGGAGAGACTATTCATCCCTGAATACCATGGAGTTCATGTAGGCTTAATGATGCAGTTACATTATTATATCAACTATCAGACGGAAACTCTTCATTTAACATAATGTCCTTTTTTGCTGCTTCAACACAGCTCAATCAACACAGAAAAGGGTAAAGTGAAATAACAGACAGACAGGGCTTTGCTGTCTGTAACACACACGCACACACACACGCACACACACACACACACACCACAAAATGAGCTAACGTTACGCTAAAAGCTAATTAGCCTTCACCTCAAGCCAGGACTGGGAGCGAGCTGCGCTGCAGTTTGTTTCTAGAACGTCAACGGGCTCATAGTGATGTTACTAGTAGTTGACTGGGAGGTGTTTATTTTAATTTGGGGAGAGTCCGCTGCCTGATGCTCACCTGCTAAACACCTATCTGCTAACCCCACTGCAGAAGCGCTGACTCCAATGCGCTCTGAATACGCACTGCTGATTGGCTGTTACCGCTCTGAATACGCACTGCTGATTGGCTGTTACCGCCATGGTTGTAACCAATAAGATGGTTGTATGGGTGGGACAATGCTGTGTGCTGTGTTGGAGACAGAGGCAGAAAGCAGAGCAGCTTGTTTAGACTTTAACTTTGGCGGCTACTTAATATGTTCCTGTGGAAACTCGTTCGGTACACCTCCGAACCGAACCAGAACCCCCGTACCGAAACGGTTCAATACAAATACGCGTACCGTTACACCCCTAAGTATCACCCATAACTAATTTAAAGTATTCAATTAACAGAAAAATAATTGTTTATTACAATCTAAAAGAAGTGTCAATAGAAGCATGTTACAACAGAAAGTAACCAGATATTAACAGTAAATTAGCTAATAGATTATAGTTTTGAGAAAAAAATACAACTGGAAATGACACAGTATGTTATTGTATACATCAGCAGCTAAATTAGGCACCCTTGTAACCTGTTATCATTTATATGCCAAATAATATATTGTGATATATATCGTTGTAGCAAGAGGCTCCTATCTATATCGCGATACAGATTTTAGGTCATATCGACAATCCTTAAGTGTATCACTGGTAGTCATACTTGCCAACCGTGAGACCTCCGAATTCGGGAGATGGGGTGGGGGGGGTTTGAGGTGGGCGGGGTTAGGGGGGCGGTGTTTGGTGGTAGCGGGGGGTGTTTATTGTAGCGTCCCGGAAGAGTTAGTGCTGCAAGGGATTCTGGGTATTTGTTCTGTTGTGTTACGGTGCGGATGTTCTCCCGAAATGTGTTTATCATTCTTGTTTGATGTGGGTTCACAGTGTGGTGCATATTTGTAACAGTGTTAAAGTTGTTTATACGTCCACCCTCAGTGTGACCTGTATGGCTGTTGATCAAGTATGCCTTGCAGTCACTCATGTGTGTGTAAAAACTGCATATATTATGCGACTGGGTCGGCACGCTGTTTGAATGGAGAAAAAGCGAACGTGACAACAGCTTGTAGAGGACGCTAAAGACAGTGTCTTTAAAGCACGCCCCCAATATTTTTGTTCGGGTGGAAATCAGGAGAAATTCGGGAGAATGGTTGCCCCGGGAGATTTTCGGGAGGGGCACTGAAATTCGGGAGTCTGCCGGGAAAATCGGGAGGGTTGGCAAGTATGCTCGTAGTGCTTAGGAAGACCAGACATTTGGAAAAAAATATTTATACAAAACATATACAGTACAAAAATAAGCGCACAAATACAAATGTGTTGACCAATTATAAAATGTAACTAAATTCAAATTACCTTCGACGAAATGTAAACGTTTACTTTGTTCGTCATAATACAAGTCACATATTTTAAGGAATGGCAATCAAAGGTGGCAAAGGTGATGGTACTTGCAAAGCCAAAATAATTTTGAGGCGTTACTTGGTGTAAGAACATTTTACAACTCCTGATAAAGACAATCTGGTAAATAGATGTTCACTCCTCTGCTTTATTTGTTGACAATAATATGTCTGTGTGTACTGTTTTCCCCTTACTAGTAATCACAGCCCTGTTTTATTGACAATCTTTGACTAACAGTCTTGCTCTGTTGACTAGACAATCTATATTCATAGGCAGGACAATCCATCCTATTTACTTGATTTTCTTTAGGAAAAGCTACAGTATGTTAACAGTGCTTAGAACAGTAATTATGTATTTGCTCCGTAACATACTGCATAAAACACTCATTATTGGGTTGTGTTTGTTTACTTTTTAATGGAAATAATCTTATTTTTTGTCGTTTAGGATGATGTCATCTCTAAGCTGTGCACATGCGCCGTCTCGCTGGGCATCTATTTGTCCTTGTGCAAGCTGATCCCAGTGGAGCGGTCCATAGACGACGACTTCATTACCAACACGCCCTTTTACATACAAGTGGTCTACCTTTACTTGGCCATGCTGGCTCTCAGACCCAAGTACTACTTTGTCTGGACGCTGGGTGAGTTGGATCACTGCTTGAAGCACTATGTGAATTGCACACAAATGTTGATATTGGAGCTCCCTCTGGTGATGACATTGCAAACTGCATCCTCTGATTCACACCTAATGAAATAAAGTATCCTCCTTTTTTGTATTCATTTGTATGTTTCCACCTGTGCAGCTGATGCTATCAACAATGCAGCAGGATTTGGCTTCAACGGCTACAACAAAGATGGCTCCCCGCGCTGGGACCTGATTTCCAACCTCAGAATTTTGGACATTGAGGTTAAATTGACTTAAGTCTTTGCAAAGACACATTATTTCACTTTTTTTGAATGGCTGTCTGACCATTTGTATTTTGGGGGGGGTGTTTAGTTTGCTACCAGTTTCAAGCTGTTCCTTGACAACTGGAACATCCAGACAGCTCTCTGGCTCAAAAGGTAAACGCAAACTGGATGGATTATTGTTCCATGCTCATAGTCATATTCTTACCAGAAGTGTCTTTTGTCCTCCAGGGTATGTTATGAGCGCTGTCCCGTCAACCCCACTGCCGCCACCTTCCTACTGTCAGCCATGTGGCACGGCGTGTATCCTGGCTACTACATAACCTTCCTCACTGGCACTGCCATGACCATGGCGGCACGTGCAGTAAGTTCCCCACCCCTTGAATAAATTTGACAACATTTTACAACAGTCATCCCCCTGCACAGTCCAATGACATTCCATTCAATAGAAGAGCGGTATCCAAAAATGTAATTATTCCTTTAGGTAGACCGCTAAATGCCTTTCGTCAAATAAGATGAATTTCATACGGGACACAATTAAAAAATTAAAATATATAATTGTATTTTTTAAATAATGAAAAATACAACAGAAACTTAGAGTACCCTTTAATTAGTTAGAGATAATTAGCATGTTCCGATCCGATATAAATATTGGTTCGATATCACCGTCTTGCATCTAAAATTTCCAATACAAGCAGTCCTGCACTTGTGCAACGCCAGTTAACTAAATGTCTTAATGTCCTTTTTAATAATGTCATAATTTTTATGAATTATTATGGCCACTAGGTGTCTACAAAAAAAAAAAAAAAAATTACCACTGTACTTCAACTTAAAGACAGCATAAGTCCATTCCTGACGGCTATTATTAAATAGGGTAGTGTTTTTCATACCTACCATTATTCTCTGTTTGACAACTTTTATGTGATCAAGACTGTTCTAACATTCCACACTACAAAATAATAAAAGTAGCTATGATTTGTACTGATATCATATCCGATCAATATCAGTATTAACCAATACTTAAGGCTCTAATATCTGTATCTTATTGCAAGTGAAAATGTTGTCGGGACACCATAAGCCAGTGGTTCTCAAATGGGGGTACGCGTACCCCTGGGGGCACTTGAAGGTATGCCAAGGGGTACGTGAGATTTTTTTTAAATATTCTAAAAATAGCAACAATTCAAAAATCCTTTATAAATATAAATAAAAACCTATCTTTTTTTTCCAAATAGTTCAAGAAAGACCACTACAAATGAGCCATATTTTGCACTGTTATACAATTTAATAAATCAGAAACTGATGACATAGTGCTGTATTTTAATTCTTTATCTGTTTTTTTCAACCAAAAATGCTTTGCTCTGATTAGGGGGTACTTGATTTAAAAAAACATTTCACAGGGGGTACATCACTGAAAAAAGGTTGAGAACCACTGCCATAAGCTATACTACATTGAATAATAACATTTTAATACATATGTTATACTGCATATTATTTTATAATATTTATTATGAACTAATAATTTCATTAGCTAACAAAATTTTATAAAATATTCATAAAATATGTAAAATATTGCATAATATTATTAAAAATAATTCATACAAATAAACATCTTATATCTATTTTCTGTTTTGTCATAATTATGGCTCCATGTTGCACATTGCTGCCACCTACAGCACACATTTGTTTTGTTTACCTAAAGAAGTGGGGAGTGTAATAAATACAATAATTAGGTGCTGTGTTTGTTCCAGGAAATGTTGCAGTTATTTGTTTTTTTTTTTTTTCATTTTCCTGTGTAAAGATGCGGTTTGTTTCCCACAGCTACTTAGCAAACCAATAACACACCGCAAAACATACCTTTTAAGGAGTGTGTCTCCTGTCTTTTGAATGAAGTAGACATGTGGATATTGTACGTTTACCATTTAAAATATATATAAATGTGTTTGGATAACAGGCTATTTCCCTTTGCTTCCAGGTAAGACACAACATCAGACCTCACTTCCTGGTCTCTGACTCATACAAGCGCATCTATGATGTCATCACGTGGGCGTGGACTCAAGTTGCCATCAGTTACACAGTGGTGCCGTTTGTCCTACTCACTGTGGGACCCTCGCTCAAATTCTACAGGTATGAAATTAATGCAGAGCAAGCCCCAATTACTGCTTTTATTACAGTAATTCAGTCCGCTTATAATGTGGGAATTACTGTAATATCAGCCAAAAGAATTAAGTTACTGCTCACGCAGCGGCCATATGAGCGCAGTTCCCCTTCGTCAGGCCGCTGCAGTTAACGGAACATTTTAAT